>NC_133169.1:35200738-35507083 GCF_040802235.1 Manis javanica | reverse complement strand
AGACCTTTCCTTACAGAAAACTCTAACCCTAGAACAAGTTCCTTTACCTGCATGCTCACCACCAGCATTGATGTCACCGATGCCATACCTTAATGATGAAGTCCAAACTGGCCTTCACCCACACGTCAGAGTAGGATCCTCTATCTAAACATAACCACATCCACGGCATAAACTAAAACAATTCCCTATCCCTAACCCTAGCACATACCTGTGGCCTGACCATCCATAATCTCCATGGATGTGACCCTTGCCTCATTGTAAGCCTGCGACTGAATTGGACAGTTGCCCTAACCTTGCAGAAGGACCCTCAGTCTAAACGTACCAATACCCTGCCCCTACGGCTTTCCAAAATCCTAACCCTAACCCTAGCCCTGGCTCGTGGTCCTGACACCTCACCTTGACCATTGACGTCAACCATGCCTCACCATAAACCTCATCCACCATCTTGCACTCCCTTTCTCATCAGAACTAGAAGCCAACTCTATCCATAAAGCCAATGTCTCTGCATACCAGAGAGAACAAAAAATTTTAACTCTAAAACTGGTGCCTGGACCTATACACAAAGCGTCATTATCACAAACACCCAGGGATCTCCTCAACACGGAAACGCAAATTCACACTCGCACTCACATCAGAGGTAGACCCTAACCCTAATAATTAACTTATCCTTTCTGCACAACAGCCCTAACCTCTATATTCAAAGCCTAGCCATGAATCTTGGACCTGCCCCTTCACCATAACCGTTGGCATCACCTGCGCTTCATCGTAATCCTAATCTTCAATCCCGAACGTGCCCTCCCATCGTAGAGAAACTCGAAATTTTTCCATAAACCTATCCTTCTTCTACACCTTACAGAGCACAATAAACTTACTCTAGCCCTCGGCATTTTACCTGATCCAAAACCAACAGCCTCAATGTCTGTCTTGCCGCACCATAAGCCTGAAGCTCAAGGTGGCCCTCGCCCTCACTTCAGGGTCAGATGCAAACTCTAAATGTTACTCCACATTCCTGTAAATCTTACTGAACACCTAACCCTAACTCTAGCGCGAAGCCTTGGACTAGATTCTTCACCTACAACATTGATGTCAACTAAGACACATCTTAACTCGGAGCCTGAATTTCACATTCTCAATCACAACAGAAGAGAACCCTTATTCTCTCGGTAACCATCTCTTCCGCAGGGATTTTCTCTCACAGATAGCCCTAACCCTCTCCCAGGACCCTTTCACTGAACCGCTACCATCAGCATCGACGTCTGTCATTCGTGCCCACAACCCTGAAGCTCGTTCTGGCCACTGCCCTCTTGCCAGAGTCGGATCAGAACGCTAAATGTCACTCAATTTTCCGCAGACTCCTTACGTTACAACTAATGCCAACCCTATCCCTGGTGCCAGGATCTGACACTTCACCTTCATCATTGATGTCACACTCACTTCACCTTAAACCTTAAACTTATTCTTGCACAAATCCTCACATCAGAGGTGGATCCGAATTCTAACGGCCACCCTATCTCACCCGTACTCCTTATCGAACACATAACCCTAACCCTAGATCTGACCCTTGAACCAGAATCTTCACCTTCACCGTTGCTATCAACTATGACTCCCTTAATCCTCTGACTCGACCTCACACTCACACTCAATTCAGAATTTTTCGCAAATTCTGTCCATAACCATATTTTCTGCATAGACCTTTCCTTACAGAAAACCCTAACCCTAGCCCCGGATCCTTAACCTGAATGCTCACCGTCAGCATTGGTGTCACCGATGCCACATCTTGATGATGAAGTCCAAGCTGGCCTTCACCCACACGTCAGAGTAGGATGCTTAATCTAAACATAACCACATCCACCGCATAAACTTTAGACAATTGCCTAACCCTAACCCTAGCACATTCCTGTGACCTGAGCCTCCAAAATCATCATGGACGTCACCCTTGCCTCACTGCGACTCAATTGGACAGTTGCCCTAAACTTGGAGAAGGACCCTCAGTCTAAACGTACCAATTGCCTGCCCCTACAGCTTTCCAAAAACCTAACCCTAACACTACCCCTGGCTCGGGGTCCTGACACCTCACCTTGACCATTGACGTCATCCGTGCCTCACCATAAACCTGATCCACCATCTTGCGCACCCTGTCACATCAGACTCAGAAGCTAACTCTATCCGTAAAGAGAATGTTTCTGTATACCAGAGAGAACACAGAATTTTAACCCTGAAACTGATGCCTGGACCTGTATACAGAGTGTCAGCATCGGAGACACCCAGGGATCTCCCAACACGGCAACACAATTTCACAGTCACAGTCACATCAGAGCTAGACCTTAAGTCTTATAATTAACTTATTCTTTCTGTACTAGAGCCCGAACCAGTAATTCTAACCCTAGCCATGAGTCTTGGACATGCCCCTTAATCGTAACCATTGGCATCACTCACGCTTCATCGTAATCCTTTACCTCAATCCCGCACTTGCCCTCCCATCAGAGAGAAACCTGAAGCCTTTCCATAACCCTATCCTTCCTGTACACCTTACAGAACAAAACTAAACTTACTCTAGCCCTTGGGACTATACCTGAACCGACACCGTCAGCTTCAACGTCTGTCATGCCGCACCATAAGCCTGAATCTCAAGGTCGCCGTCACCCGCACGTCAGGGACAGATGCGAACTCTAAATGTAACTGCATAATCCTGTCAATCTTACTGAACACCTAACCCTAACCCTAGTGCCAAGCCCTGGACTAGATTTTTCACCCGCAGCAATGATGTCAACTACGACACATCTTAATTCGGAGCTTGAATCTCACACTCGCACTGACATCAGAAGAGAACCCTAATTCTTTCGGAAACCGTCTTTTCCGCGCTGATTTTCTCTTACAGATAACCCTAAGCGTATCCCAGGCCCCTTTCACTGAACCGCCACCATCAGCATCGACGTCTGTCATTCCTCCCCATAATCCTGAAGCTCGTTCTGGACGCTGCCCTCATGTCAGAGTCGGATCAGTACTCTAACTGTCACTCAATCTGCAGCATACTCCTTACCTTACAACTAATGCTGACCCTATCCCTGGTACCGGGATCTGACACTTCACCTTCATCATTGTTGTGACCCTCACTTCACCTTAAACTTAAACTTATTCTTGCACCCACCCTCACATCAGAGGCGAATCCGAATTCTAACTGCAACCCTACTTCACCCGTACTCCTTATCAAACCCATAACCCTACCCTAGATCTGAACCTTGAATCAGATTATTCACCTTCATCGTTGCTACCCACTATGACACCCTTAATGGTGTGACTCGATCTCACACTCGCCCTCAATTTAGAATTGCACCCTAATTCTGTCCATAACCATATTATCTGCATAAACCTGCATAGACCTTTCCTTACAGAAAACTCTAACCCTAGAACAGGTTCCTTTACCTGCATGCTCACCACCAGCATTGATGTCACCGATGCCATACCTTAATGATGAAGTCCAAACTGGCCTTCACCCACACGTCAGAGTAGGATCCTCTATCTAAACATAACCACATCCACGGCATAAACTAAAACAATTCCCTATCCCTATCCCTAGCACATACCTGTGGCCTGACCATCCATAATCTCCATGGATGTGACCCTTGCCTCATTGTAAGCCTGCGACTGAATTGGACAGTTGCCCTAACCTTGCAGAAGGACCCTCAGTCTAAACGTACCAATACCCTGCCCCTACGGCTTTCCAAAATCCTAACCCTAACCCTAGCCCTGGCTCGTGGTCCTGACACCTCACCTTGACCATTGACGTCAACCATGCCTCACCATAAACCTGATCCACCATCTTGCACTCCCTTTCTCATCAGAGCTAGAAGCCAACTCTATCCATAAAGCCAATGTCTCTGCATACCAGAGAGAACAAAAAATTTTAACTCTAAAACTGCTGCCTGGACCTATACACAAAGCGTCATTATCACAAACACCCAGGGATCTCCTCAACACGGAAACGCAAATTCACACTCGCACTCACATCAGAGGCAGACACTAACCCTAATAATTAACTTATCCTTTCTGCACAACAGCCCTAACCTCTATATTCAAAGCCTAGCCATGACTCTTGGAACTGCCCCTTCACCATAACCGTTGGCATCACCTGCGCTTCATCGTAATCCTAATCTTCAATCCCGAACGTGCCCTCCCATCGGAGAGAAACTCGAAATTTTTCCATAAACCTATCCTTCTTCTACACCTTACGGAGCACAATAAACTTACTCTAGCCCTCGGCATTTTACCTGATCCAAAACCAACAGCCTCAATGTCTGTCTTGCCACACCATAAGCCTGAAGCTCAAGGTGGCCCTCGCCCTCACTTCAGGGTCAGATGCAAACTCTAAATGTTACTCCACATTCCTGTAAATCTTACTGAACACCTAACCCTAACCCTAGCGCGAAGCCTTGGACTAGATTCTTCACCTACAACATTGATGTCAACTAAGACACATCTTAACTCGGAGCCTGAATTTCACATTCTCAATCACAACAGAAGAGAACCCTTATTCTCTCGGTAACCGTCTCTTCCGCAGAGATTTTCTCTCACAGATAGCCCTAACCCTCTCCCAGGACCCTTTCACTGAACCGCTACCATCAGCATCGACGTCTGCCATTCTTGCCCACAACCCTGAAGCTCGTTCTGGCCACTGCCCTCTTGTCCGAGTCGGATCAGAACGCTAAATGTCACTCAATTTTCCGCAGACTCCTTACGTTACAACTAATGCCAACCCTATCCCTGGTGCCAGGATCTGACACTTCACCTTCATCATTGATGTCACACTCACTTCACCTTAAACCTTAAACTTATTCTTGCACAAAACCTCACATCAGAGGTGGATCCGAATTCTAACGGCAACCCTATCTCACCCGTACTCCCTATCGAACACATAACCCTAACCCTAGATCTGACCCTTGAACCAGAAACTTCACCTTCACCGTTGCTATCAACTATGACTCCCTTAATCCTCTGACTCGACCTCACACTCACTCTCAATTCAGAATTTTTCGCAAATTCTGTCCATAACCATATTTTCTGCATAGACCTTTCCTTACAGAAAACCCTAACCCTAGCCCCGGATCCTTAACCTGAATGCTCACCGTCAGCATTGGTGTCACCGATGCCACATCTTGATGATGAAGTCCAAGCTGGCCTTCACCCACACGTCAGAGTAGGATGCTTAATCTAAACATAACCACATCCACCGCATAAACTTTAGACAATTGCCTAACCCTAACCCTAGCACATTCCTGTGACCTGAGCCTCCAAAATCATCATGGACGTCACCCTTGCCTCACTGCGACTCAATTGGACAGTTGCCCTAAACTTGGAGAAGGACCCTCAGTCTAAACGTACCAATTGCCTGCCCCTACAGCTTTCCAAAAACCTAACCCTAACACTACCCCTGGCTCGGGGTCCTGACACCTCACCTTGACCATTGACGTCATCCGTGCCTCACCATAAACCTGATCCACCATCTTGCGCACCCTGTCACATCAGACTCAGAAGCTAACTCTATCCGTAAAGAGAATGTTTCTGTATACCAGAGAGAACACAGAATTTTAACCCTGAAACTGATGCCTGGACCTGTATACAGAGTGTCAGCATTGGAGACACCCAGGGATCTCCCAACACGGCAACACAATTTCACAGTCACAGTCACATCAGAGCTAGACCTTAAGTCTTATAATTAACTTATTCTTTCTGTACTAGAGCCCGAACCAGTAATTCTAACCCAAGCCATGACTCTTGGACATGCCCCTTAATCGTAACCATTGGCATCACTCACGCTTCATCGAAATCCTTTACCTCAATCCCGCACTTGCCCTCCCATCAGAGAGAAACCTGAAGCCTTTCCATAACCCTATCCTTCCTGTACACCTTACAGAACAAAACTAAACTTACTCTAGCCCTTGGGACTATACCTGAACCGACACCGTCAGCTTCAACGTCTGTCATGCCGCACCATAAGCCTGAATCTCAAGGTCGCCGTCACCCGCACGTCAGGGACAGATGCGAACTCTAAATGTAACTGCATAATCCTGTTAATCTTACTGAACACCTAAACCTAACCCTAGTGCCAAGCCCTGGACTAGATTTTTCACCCGCAGCAATGATGTCAACTACGACACATCTTAATTCGGAGCTTGAATCTCACACTCGCACTGACATCAGAAGAGAACCCTAATTCTTTCAGAAACCGTCTTTTCCGCACTGATTTTCTCTTACAGATAACCCTAAGCGTATCCCAGGCCCCTTTCACTGAACCGCCACCATCAGCATCGACGTCTGTCATTTCTCCCCATAATCCTGAAGCTCGTTCTGGACGCTGCCCTCATGTCAGAGTCGGATCAGTACTCTAACTGTCACTCAATCTGCAGCATACTCCTTACCTTACAACTAATGCTGACCCTATCCCTGGTACCAGGATCTGACACTTCACCTTCATCATTGTTGTGACCCTCACTTCACCTTAAACTTAAACTTATTCTTGCACCCACCCTCACATCAGAGGCGGATCCGAATTCTAACTGCAACCCTACTTCACCCGTACTCCTTATCAAACCCATAACCCTACAATAGATCTGAACCTTGAATCAGATTATTCACCTTCATCGTTGCTACCCACTATGACACCCTTAATGGTGTGACTCGATCTCACACTCGCCCTCAATTTAGAATTGCACCCTAATTCTGTCCATAACCATATTATCTGCGTAAACCTGCATAGACCTTTCCTTACAGAAAACTCTAACCCTAGAACAGGTTCCTTTACCTGCATGCTCACCACCAGCATAGATGTCACCGATGCCATACCTTAATGATGAAGTCCAAACTGGCCTTCACCCACACGTCAGAGTAGGATCCTCTATCTAAACATATCCACATCCACGGCATAAACTAAAACAATTCCCTATCCCTAACCCTAGCACATACCTGTGGCCTGACCATCCATAATCTCTATGGATGTGACCCTTGCCTCATTGTAAGCCTGCGACTGAATTGGACAGTTGCCCTAACCTTGCAGAAGGACCCTCAGTCTAAACGTACCAATACCCTGCCCCTACGGCTTTCCAAAATCCTAACCCTAACCCTAGCCCTGGCTCGTGGTCCTGACACCTCACCTTGACCATTGACGTCAACCATGCCTCACCATAAACCTGATCCACCATCTTGCACTCCCTTTCTCATCAGAACCAGAAGCCAACTCTATCCATAAAGCCAATGTCTCTGCATACCAGAGAGAACAAAAAATTTTAACTCTAAAACTGGTGCCTGGACCTATACACAAAGCGTCATTATCACAAACACCCAGGGATCTCCTCAACACGGAAACGCAAATTCACACTCGCACTCACATCAGAGGCAGACACTAACCCTAATAATTAACTTATCCTTTCTGCACAACAGCCCTAACCTCTATATTCAAAGCCTAGCCATGACTCTTGGAACTGCCCCTTCACCATAACCGTTGGCATCACCTGCGCTTCATCGTAATCCTAATCTTCAATCCCGAACGTGCCCTCCCATCGGAGAGAAACTCGAAATTTTTCCATAAACCTATCCTTCTTCTACACCTTACGGAGCACAATAAACTTACTCTAGCCCTCGGCATTTTACCTGATCCAAAACCAACAGCCTCAATGTCTGTCTTGCCACACCATAAGCCTGAAGCTCAAGGTGGCCCTCGCCCTCACTTCAGGGTCAGATGCAAACTCTAAATGTTACTCCACATTCCTGTAAATCTTACTGAACACCTAACCCTAACCCTAGCGCGAAGCCTTGGACTAGATTCTTCACCTACAACATTGATGTCAACTAAGACACATCTTAACTCGGAGCCTGAATTTCACATTCTCAATCACAACAGAAGAGAACCCTTATTCTCTCGGTAACCGTCTCTTCCGCAGAGATTTTCTCTCACAGATAGCCCTAACCCTCTCCCAGGACCCTTTCACTGAACCGCTACCATCAGCATCGACGTCTGCCATTCTTGCCCACAACCCTGAAGCTCGTTCTGGCCACTGCCCTCTTGTCCGAGTCGGATCAGAACGCTAAATGTCACTCAATTTTCCGCAGACTCCTTACGTTACAACTAATGCCAACCCTATCCCTGGTGCCAGGATCTGACACTTCACCTTCATCATTGATGTCACACTCACTTCACCTTAAACCTTAAACTTATTCTTGCACAAAACCTCACATCAGAGGTGGATCCGAATTCTAACGGCAACCCTATCTCACCCGTACTCCCTATCGAACACATAACCCTAACCCTAGATCTGACCCTTGAACCAGAAACTTCACCTTCACCGTTGCTATCAACTATGACTCCCTTAATCCTCTGACTCGACCTCACACTCACTCTCAATTCAGAATTTTTCGCAAATTCTGTCCATAACCATATTTTCTGCATAGACCTTTCCTTACAGAAAACCCTAACCCTAGCCCCGGATCCTTAACCTGAATGCTCACCGTCAGCATTGGTGTCACCGATGCCACATCTTGATGATGAAGTCCAAGCTGGCCTTCACCCACACGTCAGAGTAGGATGCTTAATCTAAACATAACCACATCCACCGCATAAACTTTAGACAATTGCCTAACCCTAACCCTAGCACATTCCTGTGACCTGAGCCTCCAAAATCATCATGGACGTCACCCTTGCCTCACTGCGACTCAATTGGACAGTTGCCCTAAACTTGGAGAAGGACCCTCAGTCTAAACGTACCAATTGCCTGCCCCTACAGCTTTCCAAAAACCTAACCCTAACACTACCCCTGGCTCGGGGTCCTGACACCTCACCTTGACCATTGACGTCATCCGTGCCTCACCATAAACCTGATCCACCATCTTGCGCACCCTGTCACATCAGACTCAGAAGCTAACTCTATCCGTAAAGAGAATGTTTCTGTATACCAGAGAGAACACAGAATTTTAACCCTGAAACTGATGCCTGGACCTGTATACAGAGTGTCAGCATCGGAGACACCCAGGGATCTCCCAACACGGCAACACAATTTCACAGTCACAGTCACATCAGAGCTAGACCTTAAGTCTTATAATTAACTTATTCTTTCTGTACTAGAGCCCGAACCAGTAATTCTAACCCAAGCCATGACTCTTGGACATGCCCCTTAATCGTAACCATTGGCATCACTCACGCTTCATCGAAATCCTTTACCTCAATCCCGCACTTGCCCTCCCATCAGAGAGAAACCTGAAGCCTTTCCATAACCCTATCCTTCCTGTACACCTTACAGAACAAAACTAAACTTACTCTAGCCCTTGGGACTATACCTGAACCGACACCGTCAGCTTCAACGTCTGTCATGCCGCACCATAAGCCTGAATCTCAAGGTCGCCGTCACCCGCACGTCAGGGACAGATGCGAACTCTAAATGTAACTGCATAATCCTGTTAATCTTACTGAACACCTAAACCTAACCCTAGTGCCAAGCCCTGGACTAGATTTTTCACCCGCAGCAATGATGTCAACTACGACACATCTTAATTCGGAGCTTGAATCTCACACTCGCACTGACATCAGAAGAGAACCCTAATTCTTTCGGAAACCGTCTTTTCCGCACTGATTTTCTCTTACAGATAACCCTAAGCGTATCCCAGGCCCCTTTCACTGAACCGCCACCATCAGCATCGACGTCTGTCATTTCTCCCCATAATCCTGAAGCTCGTTCTGGACGCTGCCCTCATGTCAGAGTCGGATCAGTACTCTAACTGTCACTCAATCTGCAGCATACTCCTTACCTTACAACTAATGCTGACCCTATCCCTGGTACCAGGATCTGACACTTCACCTTCATCATTGTTGTGACCCTCACTTCACCTTAAACTTAAACTTATTCTTGCACCCACCCTCACATCAGAGGCGGATCCGAATTCTAACTGCAACCCTACTTCACCCGTACTCCTTATCAAACCCATAACCCTACAATAGATCTGAACCTTGAATCAGATTATTCACCTTCATCGTTGCTACCCACTATGACACCCTTAATGGTGTGACTCGATCTCACACTCGCCCTCAATTTAGAATTGCACCCTAATTCTGTCCATAACCATATTATCTGCGTAAACCTGCATAGACCTTTCCTTACAGAAAACTCTAACCCTAGAACAGGTTCCTTTACCTGCATGCTCACCACCAGCATAGATGTCACCGATGCCATACCTTAATGATGAAGTCCAAACTGGCCTTCACCCACACGTCAGAGTAGGATCCTCTATCTAAACATATCCACATCCACGGCATAAACTAAAACAATTCCCTATCCCTAACCCTAGCACATACCTGTGGCCTGACCATCCATAATCTCTATGGATGTGACCCTTGCCTCATTGTAAGCCTGTGACTGAATTGGACAGTTGCCCTAACCTTGCAGAAGGACCCTCAGTCTAAACGTACCAATACCCTGCCCCTACGGCTTTCCAAAATCCTAACCCTAACCCTAGCCCTGGCTCGTGGTCCTGACACCTCACCTTGACCATTGACGTCAACCATGCCTCACCATAAACCTGATCCACCATCTTGCACTCCCTTTCTCATCAGAACCAGAAGCCAACTCTATCCATAAAGCCAATGTCTCTGCATACCAGAGAGAACAAAAAATTTTAACTCTAAAACTGGTGCCTGGACCTATACACAAAGCGTCATTATCACAAACACCCAGGGATCTCCTCAACACGGAAACGCAAATTCACACTCGCACTCACATCAGAGGTAGACCCTAACCCTAATAATTAACTTATCCTTTCTGCACAACAGCCCTAACCTCTATATTCAAAGCCTAGCCATGACTCTTGGACCTGCCCCTTCACCATAACCGTTGGCATCACCTGCGCTTCATCGTAATCCTAATCTTCAATCCCGAACGTGCCCTCCCATCGGAGAGAAACTCGAAATTTTTCCATAAACCTATCCTTCTTCTACACCTTACAGAGCACAATAAACTTACTCCAGCCCTCGGCATTTTACCTGATCCAAAACCAACAGCCTCAATGTCTGTCTTGCCGCACCATAAGCCTGAAGCTCAAGGTGGCCCTCGCCCTCACTTCAGGGTCAGATGCAAACTCTAAATGTTACTCCACATTCCTGTAAATCTTACTGAACACCTAACCCTAACCCTAGCGCGAAGCCTTGGACTAGATTCTTCACCTACAACATTGATGTCAACTAAGACACATCTTAACTCGGAGCCTGAATTTCACATTCTCTATCACAACAGAAGAGAACCCTTATTCTCTCGGTAACCGTCTCTTCCGCAGAGATTTTCTCTCACAGATAGCCCTAACCCTCTCCCAGGACCCTTTCACTGAACCGCTACCATCAGCATCGACGTCTGCCATTCGTGCCCACAACCCTGAAGCTCGTTCTGGCCACTGCCCTCTTGTCAGAGTCGGATCAGAACGCTAAATGTCACTCAATTTTCCGCAGACTCCTTACCTTACAACTAATGCCAACCCTATTCCTGGTGCCAGGATCTGACACTTCACCTTCATCATTGATGTCACACTCACTTCACCTTAAACCTTAAACTTATTCTTGCACAAAACCTCACATCAGAGGTGGATCTGAATTCTAACGGCAACCCTATCTCACCCGTACTCCATATCGAACATATAACCCTAACCCTAGATCTGACCCTTGACCCAGAATCTTCACCTTCACCGTTGCTATCAACTATGACTCCCTTAATCCTCTGACTCGACCTCACACTCACACTCAATTCAGAATTTTTCGCAAATTCTGTCCATAACCATATTTTCTGCATAGACCTTTCCTTACAGAAAACCCTAACCCTAGCCCCGGATCCTTAACCTGAATGCTCGACGTCAGCATTGGTGTCACCGATACCACATCTTGATGATGAAGTCCAAGCTGGCCTTCACCCACACGTCAGAGTAGGATGCTTAATCTAAACATAACCACATCCACCGCATAAACTTTAGACAATTGCCTAACCCTAACCCTAGCACATTCCTGTGACCTGAGCCTCCAAAATCATCATGGACGTCACCCTTGCCTCACTGCGACTCAATTGGACAGTTGCTCTAAACTTGGAGAAGGACCCTCAGTCTAAACGTACCAATTGCCTGCCCCTACAGCTTTCCAAAAACCTAACCCTAACACTACCCCTGGCTCGGGGTCCTGACACCTCACCTTGACCATTGACGTCATCCGTGCCTCACCATAAACCTGATCCACCATCTTGCGCACCCTGTCACATCAGACTCAGAAGCTAACTCTATCCGTAAAGAGAATGTTTCTGTATACCAGAGAGAACACAGAATTTTAACCCTGAAACTGATGCCTGGACCTGTATACAGAGTGTCAGCATCGGAGACACCCAGGGATCTCCCAACACGGCAACACAATTTCACAGTCACAGTCACATCAGAGCTAGACCTTAAGTCTTATAATTAACTTATTCTTTCTGTACTAGAGCCCGAACCAGTAATTCTAACCCTAGCCATGAGTCTTGGACATGCCCCTTAATCGTAACCATTGGCATCACTCACGCTTCATCGTAATCCTTTACCTCAATCCCGCACTTGCCCTCCCATCAGAGAGAAACCTGAAGCCTTTCCATAACCCTATCCTTCCTGTACACCTTACAGAACAAAACTAAACTTACTCTAGCCCTTGGGACTATACCTGAACCGACACCGTCAGCTTCAACGTCTGTCATGCCGCACCATAAGCCTGAATCTCAAGGTCGCCGTCACCCGCACGTCAGGGACAGATGCGAACTCTAAATGTAACTGCATAATCCTGTCAATCTTACTGAACACCTAACCCTAACCCTAGTGCCAAGCCCTGGACTAGATTTTTCACCCGCAGCAATGATGTCAACTACGACACATCTTAATTCGGAGCTTGAATCTCACACTCGCACTGACATCAGAAGAGAACCCTAATTCTTTCGGAAACCGTCTTTTCCGCACTGATTTTCTCTTACAGATAACCCTAAGCGTATCCCAGGCCCCTTTCACTGAACCGCCACCATCAGCATCGACGTCTGTCATTCCTCCCCATAATCCTGAAGCTCGTTCTGGACGCTGCCCTCATGTCAGAGTCGGATCAGTACTCTAACTGTCACTCAATCTGCAGCATACTCCTTACCTTACAACTAATGCTGACCCTATCCCTGGTACCGGGATCTGACACTTCACCTTCATCATTGTTGTGACCCTCACTTCACCTTAAACTTAAACTTATTCTTGCACTCACCCTCACATCAGAGGCGGATCCGAATTCTAACTGCAACCCTACTTCACCCGTACTCCTTATCAAACCCATAACCCTACCCTAGATCTGAACCTTGAATCAGATTATTCACCTTCATCGTTGCTACCCACTATGACACCCTTAATGGTGTGACTCGATCTCACACTCGCCCTCAATTTAGAATTGCACCCTAATTCTGTCCATAACCATATTATCTGCATAAACCTGCATAGACCTTTCCTTACAGAAAACTCTAACCCTAGAACAGGTTCCTTTACCTGCATGCTCACCACCAGCATAGATGTCACCGATGCCATACCTTAATGATGAAGTCCAAACTGGCCTTCACCCACACGTCAGAGTAGGATCCTCTATCTAAACATATCCACATCCACGGCATAAACTAAAACAATTCCCTATCCCTAACCCTAGCACATACCTGTGGCCTGACCATCCATAATCTCTATGGATTTGACCCTTGCCTCATTGTAAGCCTGCGACTGAATTGGACAGTTGCCCTAACCTTGCAGAAGGACCCTCAGTCTAAACGTACCAATACCCTGCCCCTACGGCTTTCCAAAATCCTAACCCTAACCCTAGCCGTGGCTCGTGGTCCTGACACCTCACCTTGACCATTGACGTCAACCATGCCTCACCATAAACCTGATCCACCATCTTGCACTCCCTTTCTCATCAGAACTAGAAGCCAACTCTATCCATAAAGCCAATGTCTCTGCATACCAGAGAGAACAAAAAATTTTAACTCTAAAACTGGTGCCTGGACCTATACACAAAGCGTCATTATCACAAACACCCAGGGATCTCCTCAACACGGAAACGCAAATTCACACTCGCACTCACATCAGAGGTAGACCCTAACCCTAATAATTAACTTATCCTTTCTGCACAACAGCCCTAACCTCTATATTCAAAGCCTAGCCATGACTCTTGGACCTGCCCCTTCACCATAACCGTTGGCATCACCTGCGCTTCATCGTAATCCTAATCTTCAATCCCGAACGTGCCCTCCCATCTGAGAGAAACCCGAAATTTTTCCATAAACCTATCCTTCTTCTACACCTTACAGAGCACAATAAACTTACTCTAGCCCTCGGCATTTTACCTGATCCAAAACCAACAGCCTCAATGTCTGTCTTGCCGCACCATAAGCCTGAAGCTCAAGGTGGCCCTCGCCCTCACTTCAGGGTCAGATGCAAACTCTAAATGTTACTCCACATTCCTGTAAATCTTCCTGAACACCTAACCCTAACCATAGCGCGAAGCCTTGGACTAGATTCTTCACCTACAACATTGATGTCAACTAAGACACATCTTAACTCGGAGCCTGAATTTCACATTCTCAATCACAACAGAAGAGAACCCTTATTCTCTCGGTAACCGTCTCTTCCGCAGAGATTTTCTCTCACAGATAGCCCTAACCCTCTCCCAGGACCCTTTCACTGAACCGCTACCATCAGCATCGACGTCTGCCATTCGTGCCCACAACCCTGAAGCTCGTTCTGGCCACTGCCCTCTTGTCAGAGTCGGATCAGAACGCTAAATGTCACTCAATTTTCCGCAGACTCCTTACCTTACAACTAATGCCAACCCTATCCCTGGTGCCAGGATCTGACACTTCACCTTCATCATTGATGTCACACTCACTTCACCTTAAACCTTAAACTTATTCTTGCACAAAACCTCACATCAGAGGTGGATCCGAATTCTAACGGCAACCCTATCTCACCCGTACTCCCTATCGAACACATAACCCTAACCCTAGATCTGACCCTTGAACCAGAAACTTCACCTTCACCGTTGCTATCAACTATGACTCCCTTAATCCTCTGACTCGACCTCACACTCACACTCAATTCAGAATTTTTCGCAAATTCTGTCCATAACCATATTTTCTGCATAGACCTTTCCTTACAGAAAACCCTAACCCTAGCCCCGGATCCTTAAAATGAATGCTCACCGTCAGCATTGGTGTCACCGATGCCACATCTTGATGATGAAGTCCAAGCTGGCCTTCACCCACACGTCAGAGTAGGATGCTTAATCTAAACATAACCACATCCACCGCATAAACTTTAGACAATTGCCTAACCCTAACCCTAGCACATTCCTGTGACCTGAGCCTCCAAAATCATCATGGACGTCACCCTTGCCTCACTGCGACTCAATTGGACAGTTGCCCTAAACTTGGAGAAGGACCCTCAGTCTAAACGTACCAATTGCCTGCCCCTACAGCTTTCCAAAAACCTAACCCTAACACTACCCCTGGCTCGGGGTCCTGACACCTCACCTTGACCATTGACGTCAACCGTGCCTCACCATAAACCTGATCCACCATCTTGCGCACCCTGTCACATCAGACTCAGAAGCTAACTCTATCCGTAAAGAGAATGTTTCTGTATACCAGAGAGAACACAGAATTTTAACCCTGAAACTGATGCCTGGACCTGTATACAGAGTGTCAGCATCGGAGACACCCAGGGATCTCCCAACACGGCAACACAATTTCACAGTCACAGTCACATCAGAGCTAGACCTTAAGTCTTATAATTAACTTATTCTTTCTGTACTAGAGCCCGAACCAGTAATTCTAACCCAAGCCATGACTCTTGGACATGCCCCTTAATCGTAACCATTGGCATCACTCACGCTTCATCGTAATCCTTTACCTCAATCCCGCACTTGCCCTCCCATCAGAGAGAAACCTGAAGCCTTTCCATAACCCTATCCTTCCTGTACACCTTACAGAACAAAACTAAACTTACTCTAACCCTTGGGACTATAACTGAACCGACACCGTCAGCTTCAACGTCTGTCATACCGCACCATAAGCCTGAATCTCAAGGTCGCCGTCACCCGCACGTCAGGGACAGATGCGAACTCTAAATGTAACTGCATAATCCTGTCAATCTTACTGAACACCTAACCCTAACCCTAGTGCCAAGCCCTGGACTAGATTTTTCACCCGCAGCAATGATGTCAACTACGACACATCTTAATTCGGAGCTTGAATCTCACACTCGCACTGACATCAGAAGAGAACCCTAATTCTTTCGGAAACCGTCTTTTCCGCACTGATTTTCTCTTACAGATAACCCTAAGCGTATCCCAGGCCCCTTTCACTGAACCGCCACCATCAGCATCGACGTCTGTCATTCCTCCCCATAATCCTGAAGCTCGTTCTGGACGCTGCCCTCATGTCAGAGTCGGATCAGTACTCTAACTGTCACTCAATCTGCAGCATACTCCTTACCTTACAACTAATGCTGACCCTATCCCTGGTACCGGGATCTGACACTTCACCTTCATCATTGTTGTGACCCTCACTTCACCTTAAACTTAAACTTATTCTTGCACTCACCCTCACATCAGAGGCGGATCCGAATTCTAACTGCAACCCTACTTCACCCGTACTCCTTATCAAACCCATAACCCTACCCTAGATCTGAACCTTGAATCAGATTATTCACCTTCATCGTTGCTACCCACTATGACACCCTTAATGGTGTGACTCGATCTCACACTCGCCCTCAATTTAGAATTGCACCCTAATTCTGTCCATAACCATATTATCTGCATAAACCTGCATAGACCTTTCCTTACAGAAAACTCTAACCCTAGAACAGGTTCCTTTACCTGCATGCTCACCACCAGCATAGATGTCACCGATGCCATACCTTAATGATGAAGTCCAAACTGGCCTTCACCCACACGTCAGAGTAGGATCCTCTATCTAAACATATCCACATCCACGGCATAAACTAAAACAATTCCCTATCCCTAACCCTAGCACATACCTGTGGCCTGACCATCCATAATCTCTATGGATGTGACCCTTGCCTCATTGTAAGCCTGCGACTGAATTGGACAGTTGCCCTAACCTTGCAGAAGGACCCTCAGTCTAAACGTACCAATACCCTGCCCCTACGGCTTTCCAAAATCCTAACCCTAACCCTAGCCGTGGCTCGTGGTCCTGACACCTCACCTTGACCATTGACGTCAACCATGCCTCACCATAAACCTGATCCACCATCTTGCACTCCCTTTCTCATCAGAACTAGAAGCCAACTCTATCCATAAAGCCAATGTCTCTGCATACCAGAGAGAACAAAAAATTTTAACTCTAAAACTGGTGCCTGGACCTATACACAAAGCGTCATTATCACAAACACCCAGGGATCTCCTCAACACGGCAACGCAAATTCACACTCGCACTCACATCAGAGGTAGACCCTAACCTTATAATAAACTTATCCTTTCTGCACAACAGCCCTAACCTCTATATTCAAAGCCTAGCCATGACTCTTGGACCTGCCCCTTCACCATAACCGTTGGCATCACCTGCGCTTCATCGTAATCCTAATCTTCAATCCCGAACGTGCCCTCCCATCGGAGAGAAACTCGAAATTTTTCCATAAACCTATCCTTCTTCTACACCTTACAGAGCACAATAAACTTACTCTAGCCCTCGGCATTTTACCTGATCCAAAACCAACAGCCTCAATGTCTGTCTTGCCGCACCATAAGCCTGAAGCTCAAGGTGGCCCTCGCCCTCACTTCAGGGTCAGATGCAAACTCTAAATGTTACTCCACATTCCTGTAAATCTTCCTGAACACCTAACCCTAACCATAGCGCGAAGCCTTGGACTAGATTCTTCACCTACAACATTTATGTCAACTAAGACACATCTTAACTCGGAGCCTGAATTTCACATTCTCAATCACAACAGAAGAGAACCCTTATTCTCTCGGTAACCGTCTCTTCCGCAGAGATTTTCTCTCACAGATAGCCCTAACCCTCTCCCAGGACCCTTTCACTGAACCGCTACCATCAGCATCGACGTCTGCCATTCGTGCCCACAACCCTGAAGCTCGTTCTGGCCACTGCCCTCTTGTCAGAGTCGGATCAGAACGCTAAATGTCACTCAATTTTCCGCAGACTCCTTACCTTACAACTAATGCCAACCCTATCCCTGGTGCCAGGATCTGACACTTCACCTTCATCATTGATGTCACACTCACTTCACCTTAAACCTTAAACTTATTCTTGCACAAAACCTCACATCAGAGGTGGATCCGAATTCTAACGGCAACCCTATCTCACCCGTACTCCCTATCGAACACATAACCCTAACCCTAGATCTGACCCTTGAACCAGAAACTTCACCTTCACCGTTGCTATCAACTATGACTCCCTTAATCCTCTGACTCGACCTCACACTCACACTCAATTCAGAATTTTTCGCAAATTCTGTCCATAACCATATTTTCTGCATAGACCTTTCCTTACAGAAAACCCTAACCCTAGCCCCGGATCCTTAAAATGAATGCTCACCGTCAGCATTGGTGTCACCGATGCCACATCTTGATGATGAAGTCCAAGCTGGCCTTCACCCACACGTCAGAGTAGGATGCTTAATCTAAACATAACCACATCCACCGCATAAACTTTAGACAATTGCCTAACCCTAACCCTAGCACATTCCTGTGACCTGAGCCTCCAAAATCATCATGGACGTCACCCTTGCCTCACTGCGACTCAATTGGACAGTTGCCCTAAACTTGGAGAAGGACCCTCAGTCTAAACGTACCAATTGCCTGCCCCTACAGCTTTCCAAAAACCTAACCCTAACACTACCCCTGGCTCGGGGTCCTGACACCTCACCTTGACCATTGACGTCATCCGTGCCTCACCATAAACCTGATCCACCATCTTGCGCACCCTGTCACATCAGACTCAGAAGCTAACTCTATCCGTAAAGAGAATGTTTCTGTATACCAGAGAGAACACAGAATTTTAACCCTGAAACTGATGCCTGGACCTGTATACAGAGTGTCAGCATCGGAGACACCCAGGGATCTCCCAACACGGCAACACAATTTCACAGTCACAGTCACATCAGAGCTAGACCTTAAGTCTTATAATTAACTTATTCTTTCTGTACTAGAGCCCGAACCAGTAATTCTAACCCAAGCCATGACTCTTGGACATGCCCCTTAATCGTAACCATTGGCATCACTCACGCTTCATCGTAATCCTTTACCTCAATCCCGCACTTGCCCTCCCATCAGAGAGAAACCTGAAGCCTTTCCATAACCCTATCCTTCCTGTACACCTTACAGAACAAAACTAAACTTACTCTAACCCTTGGGACTATAACTGAACCGACACCGTCAGCTTCAACGTCTGTCATACCGCACCATAAGCCTGAATCTCAAGGTCGCCGTCACCCGCACGTCAGGGACAGATGCGAACTCTAAATGTAACTGCATAATCCTGTCAATCTTACTGAACACCTAACCCTAACCCTAGTGCCAAGCCCTGGACTAGATTTTTCACCCGCAGCAATGATGTCAACTACGACACATCTTAATTCGGAGCTTGAATCTCACACTCGCACTGACATCAGAAGAGAACCCTAATTCTTTCGGAAACCGTCTTTTCCGCACTGATTTTCTCTTACAGATAACCCTAAGCGTATCCCAGGCCCCTTTCACTGAACCGCCACCATCAGCATCGACGTCTGTCATTCCTCCCCATAATCCTGAAGCTCGTTCTGGACGCTGCCCTCATGTCAGAGTCGGATCAGTACTCTAACTGTCACTCAATCTGCAGCATACTCCTTACCTTACAACTAATGCTGACCCTATCCCTGGTACCGGGATCTGACACTTCACCTTCATCATTGTTGTGACCCTCACTTCACCTTAAACTTAAACTTATTCTTGCACTCACCCTCACATCAGAGGCGGATCCGAATTCTAACTGCAACCCTACTTCACCCGTACTCCTTATCAAACCCATAACCCTACCCTAGATCTGAACCTTGAATCAGATTATTCACCTTCATCGTTGCTACCCACTATGACACCCTTAATGGTGTGACTCGATCTCACACTCGCCCTCAATTTAGAATTGCACCCTAATTCTGTCCATAACCATATTATCTGCATAAACCTGCATAGACCTTTCCTTACAGAAAACTCTAACCCTAGAACAGGTTCCTTTACCTGCATGCTCACCACCAGCATAGATGTCACCGATGCCATACCTTAATGATGAAGTCCAAACTGGCCTTCACCCACACGTCAGAGTAGGATCCTCTATCTAAACATATCCACATCCACGGCATAAACTAAAACAATTCCCTATCCCTAACCCTAGCACATACCTGTGGCCTGACCATCCATAATCTCTATGGATGTGACCCTTGCCTCATTGTAAGCCTGCGACTGAATTGGACAGTTGCCCTAACCTTGCAGAAGGACCCTCAGTCTAAACGTACCAATACCCTGCCCCTACGGCTTTCCAAAATCCTAACCCTAACCCTAGCCGTGGCTCGTGGTCCTGACACCTCACCTTGACCATTGACGTCAACCATGCCTCACCATAAACCTGATCCACCATCTTGCACTCCCTTTCTCATCAGAACTAGAAGCCAACTCTATCCATAAAGCCAATGTCTCTGCATACCAGAGAGAACAAAAAATTTTAACTCTAAAACTGGTGCCTGGACCTATACACAAAGCGTCATTATCACAAACACCCAGGGATCTCCTCAACACGGCAACGCAAATTCACACTCGCACTCACATCAGAGGTAGACCCTAACCTTATAATAAACTTATCCTTTCTGCACAACAGCCCTAACCTCTATATTCAAAGCCTAGCCATGACTCTTGGACCTGCCCCTTCACCATAACCGTTGGCATCACCTGCGCTTCATCGTAATCCTAATCTTCAATCCCGAACGTGCCCTCCCATCGGAGAGAAACTCGAAATTTTTCCATAAACCTATCCTTCTTCTACACCTTACAGAGCACAATAAACTTACTCTAGCCCTCGGCATTTTACCTGATCCAAAACCAACAGCCTCAATGTCTGTCTTGCCGCACCATAAGCCTGAAGCTCAAGGTGGCCCTCGCCCTCACTTCAGGGTCAGATGCAAACTCTAAATGTTACTCCACATTCCTGTAAATCTTCCTGAACACCTAACCCTAACCATAGCGCGAAGCCTTGGACTAGATTCTTCACCTACAACATTTATGTCAACTAAGACACATCTTAACTCGGAGCCTGAATTTCACATTCTCAATCACAACAGAAGAGAACCCTTATTCTCTCGGTAACCGTCTCTTCCGCAGAGATTTTCTCTCACAGATAGCCCTAACCCTCTCCCAGGACCCTTTCACTGAACCGCTACCATCAGCATCGACGTCTGCCATTCGTGCCCACAACCCTGAAGCTCGTTCTGGCCACTGCCCTCTTGTCAGAGTCGGATCAGAACGCTAAATGTCACTCAATTTTCCGCAGACTCCTTACCTTACAACTAATGCCAACCCTATCCCTGGTGCCAGGATCTGACACTTCACCTTCATCATTGATGTCACACTCACTTCACCTTAAACCTTAAACTTATTCTTGCACAAAACCTCACATCAGAGGTGCATCCGAATTCTAACGGCAACCCTATCTCACCCGTACTCCTTATCGAACACATAACCCTAACCCTAGATCTGACCCTTGAACCAGAATCTTCACCTTCATCGTTGCTATCAAATATGACTCCCTTAATCCTCTGACTCGACCTCACACTCACACTCAATTCAGAATTTTTCGCAAATTCTGTCCATAACCATATTTTCTGCATAGACCTTACCTTACAGAAAACCCTAACCCTAGCCCCGGATCCTTAACCTGAATGCTCACCGTCAGCATTGGTGTCACCGATGCCACGTCTTGATGATGAAGTCCAAGCTGGCCTTCACCCACACGTCAGAGTAGGATGCTTAATCTAAACATAACCACATCCACCGCATAAACTTTAGACAATTGCCTAACCCTAACCCTAGCACATTCCTGTGACCTGAGCCTCCTAAATCATCATTGACGTCACCCTTGCCTCACTGCGACTCAATTGGACAGTTGCCCTAAACATGGAGAAGGACCCTCAGTCTAAACGTACCAATTGCCTGCCCCTACAGCTTTCCAAAAACCTAACCCTAACACTACCCCTGGCTCGGGGTCCTGACACCTCACCTTGACCATTGACGTCATCCGTGCCTCACCATAAACCTGATCCACCATCTTGCGCACCCTGTCACATCAGACTCAGAAGCTAACTCTATCCGTAAAGAGAATGTTTCTGTATACCAGAGAGAACACAGAATTTTAACCCTGAAACTGATGCCTGGACCTGTATACAGAGTGTTAGCATCGGAGACACCCAGGGATCTCCCAACACGGCAACACAATTTCACAGTCACAGTCACATCAGAGCTAGACCTTAAGTCTTATAATTAACTTATTCTTTCTGTACTAGAGCCCGAATCAGTAATTCTAACCCAAGCCATGACTCTTGGACATGCCCCTTAATCGTAACCATTGGCATCACTCACGCTTCATCGTAATCCTTTACCTCAATCCCGCACTTGCCCTCCCATCAGAGAGAAACCTGAAGCCTTTCCATAACCCTATCCTTCCTGTACACCTTACAGAACAAAACTAAACTTACTCTAGCCCTTGGGACTATACCTGAACCGACACCGTCAGCTTCAACGTCTGTCATGCCGCACCATAAGCCTGAATCTCAAGGTCGCCGTCACCCGCACGTCAGGGACAGATGCGAACTCTAAATGTAACTGCATAATCCTGTCAATCTTACTGAACACCTAACCCTAACCCTAGTGCCAAGCCCTGGACTAGATTTTTCACCCGCAGCAATGATGTCAACTACGACACATCTTAATTCGGAGCTTGAATCTCACACTCGCACTGACATCAGAAGAGAACCCTAATTCTTTCGGAAACCGTCTTTTCCGCACTGATTTTCTCTTACAGATAACCCTAAGCGTATCCCAGGCCCCTTTCACTGAACCGCCACCATCAGCATCGACGTCTGTCATTCCTCCCCATAATCCTGAAGCTCGTTCTGGACGCTGCCCTCATGTCAGAGTCGGATCAGTACTCTAACTGTCACTCAATCTGCAGCATACTCCTTACCTTACAACTAATGCTGACCCTATCCCTGGTACCGGGATCTGACACTTCACCTTCATCATTGTTGTGACCCTCACTTCACCTTAAACTTAAACTTATTCTTGCACTCACCCTCACATCAGAGGCGGATCCGAATTCTAACTGCAACCCTACTTCACCCGTACTCCTTATCAAACCCATAACCCTACCCTAGATCTGAACCTTGAATCAGATTATTCACCTTCATCGTTGCTACCCACTATGACACCCTTAATGGTGTGACTCGATCTCACACTCGCCCTCAATTTAGAATTGCACCCTAATTCTGTCCATAACCATATTATCTGCATAAACCTGCATAGACCTTTCCTTACAGAAAACTCTTACCCTAGAACAGGTTCCTTTACCTGCATGCTCACCACCAGCATTGATGTCACCGATGCCATAACTTAATGATGAAGTCCAAACTGGCCTTCACCCACACGTCAGAGTAGGATCCTCTATCTAAACATAACCACATCCACGGCATAAACTAAAACAATTCCCTATCCCTAACCCTAGCACATACCTGTGGCCTGACCATCCATAATCTCCATGGATGTGACCCTTGCCTCATTGTAAGCCTGCGACTGAATTGGACAGTTGCCCTAACCTTGCAGAAGGACCCTCAGTCTAAACGTACCAATACCCTGCCCCTACGGCTTTCCAAAATCCTAACCCTAACCCTAGCCCTGGCTCATGGTCCTGACACCTCACCTTGACAATTGACGTCAACCATGCCTCACCATAAACCTGATCCACCATCTTGCACTCCCTTTCTCATCAGAACTAGAAGCCAACTCTATCCATAAAGCCAATGTCTCTGCATACCAGAGAGAACAAAAAATTTTAACTCTAAAACTGGTGCCTGGACCTATACACAAAGCGTCATTATCACAAACACCCAGGGATCTCCTCAACACGGCAACGCAAATTCACACTCGCACTCACATCAGAGGTAGACCCTAACCTTATAATAAACTTATCCTTTCTGCACAACAGCCCTAACCTCTATATTCAAAGCCTAGCCATGACTCTTGGACCTGCCCCTTCACCATAACCGTTGGCATCACCTGCGCTTCATCGTAATCCTAATCTTCAATCCCGAACGTGCCCTCCCATCGGAGAGAAACTCGAAATTTTTCCATAAACCTATCCTTCTTCTACACCTTACAGAGCACAATAAACTTACTCTAGCCCTCGGCATTTTACCTGATCCAAAACCAACAGCCTCAATGTCTGTCTTGCCGCACCATAAGCCTGAAGCTCAAGGTGGCCCTCGCCCTCACTTCAGGGTCAGATGCAAACTCTAAATGTTACTCCACATTCCTGTAAATCTTCCTGAACACCTAACCCTAACCATAGCGCGAAGCCTTGGACTAGATTCTTCACCTACAACATTTATGTCAACTAAGACACATCTTAACTCGGAGCCTGAATTTCACATTCTCAATCACAACAGAAGAGAACCCTTATTCTCTCGGTAACCGTCTCTTCCGCAGAGATTTTCTCTCACAGATAGCCCTAACCCTCTCCCAGGACCCTTTCACTGAACCGCTACCATCAGCATCGACGTCTGCCATTCGTGCCCACAACCCTGAAGCTCGTTCTGGCCACTGCCCTCTTGTCAGAGTCGGATCAGAACGCTAAATGTCACTCAATTTTCCGCAGACTCCTTACCTTACAACTAATGCCAACCCTATCCCTGGTGCCAGGATCTGACACTTCACCTTCATCATTGATGTCACACTCACTTCACCTTAAACCTTAAACTTATTCTTGCACAAAACCTCACATCAGAGGTGGATCCGAATTCTAACGGCAACCCTATCTCACCCGTACTCCATATCGAACATATAACCCTAACCCTAGATCTGACCCTTGAACCAGAATCTTCACCTTCACCGTTGCTATCAACTATGACTCCCTTAATCCTCTGACTCGACCTCACACTCACACTCAATTCAGAATTTTTCGTAAATTCTGTCCATAACCATATTTTCTGCATAGACCTTTCCTTACAGAAAACCCTAACCCTAGCCCCGGA
This sequence comes from Manis javanica, assembly GCF_040802235.1. NCBI lineage: Eukaryota > Metazoa > Chordata > Mammalia > Pholidota > Manidae > Manis > Manis javanica. The sequence goes on along the minus strand of NC_133169.1, from coordinate 35,481,727 downwards.
TCCTTAACCTGAATGCTCGACGTCAGCATTGGTGTCACCGATGCCACATCTTGATGATGAAGTCCAAGCTGGCCTTCACCCACACGTCAGAGTAGGATGCTTAATCTAAACATAACCACATCCACCGCATAAACTTTAGACAATTGCCTAACCCTAACCCTAGCACATTCCTGTGACCTGAGCCTCCAAAATCATCATGGACGTCACCCTTGCCTCACTGCGACTCAATTGGACAGTTGCTCTAAACTTGGAGAAGGACCCTCAGTCTAAACGTACCAATTGCCTGCCCCTACAGCTTTCCGAAAACCTAACCCTGACACTACCCCTGGCTCGGGGTCCTGACACCTCACCTTGACCATTGACGTCATCCGTGCCTCACCATAAACCTGATCCACCATCTTGCGCACCCTGTCACATCAGACTCAGAAGCTAACTCTATCCGTAAAGAGAATGTTTCTGTATACCAGAGAGAACACAGAATTTTAACCCTGAAACTGATGCCTGGACCTGTATACAGAGTGTCAGCATCGGAGACACCCAGGGATCTCCCAACACGGCAACACAATTTCACAGTCACAGTCACATCAGAGCTAGACCTTAAGTCTTATAATTAACTTATTCTTTCTGTACTAGAGCCCGAACCAGTAATTCTAACCCTAGCCATGAGTCTTGGACATGCCCCTTAATCGTAACCATTGGCATCACTCACGCTTCATCGTAATCCTTTACCTCAATCCCGCACTTGCCCTCCCATCAGAGAGAAACCTGAAGCCTTTCCATAACCCTATCCTTCCTGTACACCTTACAGAACAAAACTAAACTTACTCTAGCCCTTGGGACTATACCTGAACCGACACCGTCAGCTTCAACGTCTGTCATGCCGCACCATAAGCCTGAATCTCAAGGTCGCCGTCACCCGCACGTCAGGGACAGATGCGAACTCTAAATGTAACTGCATAATCCTGTCAATCTTACTGAACACCTAACCCTAACCCTAGTGCCAAGCCCTGGACTAGATTTTTCACCCGCAGCAATGATGTCAACTACGACACATCTTAATTCGGAGCTTGAATCTCACACTCGCACTGACATCAGAAGAGAACCCTAATTCTTTCGGAAACCGTCTTTTCCGCACTGATTTTCTCTTACAGATAACCCTAAGCGTATCCCAGGCCCCTTTCACTGAACCGCCACCATCAGCATCGACGTCTGTCATTCCTCCCCATAATCCTGAAGCTCGTTCTGGACGCTGCCCTCATGTCAGAGTCGGATCAGTACTCTAACTGTCACTCAATCTGCAGCATACTCCTTACCTTACAACTAATGCTGACCCTATCCCTGGTACCGGGATCTGACACTTCACCTTCATCATTGTTGTGACCCTCACTTCACCTTAAACTTAAACTTATTCTTGCACTCACCCTCACATCAGAGGCGGATCCGAATTCTAACTGCAACCCTACTTCACCCGTACTCTTTATCAAACCCATAACCCTACCCTAGATCTGAACCTTGAATCAGATTATTCACCTTCATCGTTGCTACCCACTATGACACCCTTAATGGTGTGACTCAATCTCACACTCGCCCTCAATTTAGAATTGCACCCTAATTCTGTCCATAACCATATTATCTGCATAAACCTGCATAGACCTTTCCTTACAGAAAACTCTAACCCTAGAACAGGTTCCTTTACCTGCATGCTCACCACCAGCATTGATGTCACCGATGCCATACCTTAATGATGAAGTCCAAACTGGCCTTCACCCACACGTCAGAGTAGGATCCTCTATCTAAACATAACCACATCCACGGCATAAACTAAAACAATTCCCTATCCCTAACCCTAGCACATACCTGTGGCCTGACCATCCATAATCTCCATGGATGTGACCCTTGCCTCATTGTAAGCCTGCGACTGAATTGGACAGTTGCCCTAACCTTGCAGAAGGACCCTCAGTCTAAACGTACCAATACCCTGCCCCTACGGCTTTCGAAAATCCTAACCCTAACCCTAGCCCTGGCTCATGGTCCTGACACCTCACCTTGACCATTGACGTCAACCATGCCTCACCATAAACCTGATCCACCATCTTGCACTCCCTTTCTCATCAGAACTAGAAGCCAACTCTATCCATAAAGCCAATGTCTCTGCATACCAGAGAGAACAAAAAATTTTAACTCTAAAACTGCTGCCTGGACCTATACACAAAGCGTCATTATCACAAACACCCAGGGTTCTCCTCAACACGGAAACGCAAATTCACACTCGCACTCACATCAGAGGTAGACCCTAACCCTAATAATTAACTTATCCTTTCTGCACAACAGCCCTAACCTCTATATTCAAAGCCTAGCCATGACTCTTGGACCTGCCCCTTCACCATAACCGTTGGCATCACCTGCGCTTCATCGTAATCCTAATCTTCAATCCCGAACGTGCCCTCCCATCGGAGAGAAACTCGAAATTTTTCCATAAACCTATCCTTCTTCTACACCTTACAGAGCACAATAAACTTACTCTAGCCCTCGGCATTTTACCTGATCCAAAACCAACAGCCTCAATGTCTGTCTTGCCGCACCATAAGCCTGAAGCTCAAGGTGGCCCTCGCCCTCACTTCAGGGTCAGATGCAAACTCTAAATGTTACTCCACATTCCTGTAAATCTTCCTGAACACCTAACCCTAACCATAGCGCGAAGCCTTGGACTAGATTCTTCACCTACAACATTGATGTCAACTAAGACACATCTTAACTCGGAGCCTGAATTTCACATTCTCAATCACAACAGAAGAGAACCCTTATTCTCTCGGTAACCGTCTCTTCCGCAGAGATTTTCTCTCACAGATAGCCCTAACCCTCTCCCAGGACCCTTTCACTGAACCGCTACCATCAGCATCGACGTCTGCCATTCGTGCCCACAACCCTGAAGCTCGTTCTGGCCACTGCCCTCTTGTCAGAGTCGGATCAGAACGCTAAATGTCACTCAATTTTCCGCAGACTCCTTACCTTACAACTAATGCCAACCCTATCCCTGGTGCCAGGATCTGACACTTCACCTTCATCATTGATGTCACACTCACTTCACCTTAAACCTTAAACTTATTCTTGCACAAAACCTCACATCAGAGGTGGATCCGAATTCTAACGGCAACCCTATCTCAACCGTACTCCATATCGAACATATAACCCTAACCCTAGATCTGACCCTTGAACCAGAATCTTCACCTTCACCGTTGCTATCAACTATGACTCCCTTAATCCTCTGACTCGACCTCACACTCACACTCAATTCAGAATTTTTCGCAAATTCTGTCCATAACCATATTTTCTGCATAGACCTTTCCTTACAGAAAACCCTAACCCTAGCCCCGGATCCTTAACCTGAATGCTCGACGTCAGCATTGGTGTCACCGATGCCACATCTTGATGATGAAGTCCAAGCTGGCCTTCACCCACACGTCAGAGTAGGATGCTTAATCTAAACATAACCACATCCACCGCATAAACTTTAGACAATTGCCTAACCCTAACCCTAGCACATTCCCGTGACCTGAGCCTCCAAAATCATCATGGACGTCACCCTTGCCTCACTGCGACTCAATTGGACAGTTGCTCTAAACTTGGAGAAGGACCCTCAGTCTAAACGTACCAATTGCCTGCCCCTACAGCTTTCCAAAAACCTAACCCTAACACTACCCCTGGCTCGGGGTCCTGACACCTCACCTTGACCATTGACGTATTCCGTGCCTCACCATAAACCTGATCCACCGTCTTGCGCACCCTGTCACATCAGACTCAGAAGCTAACTCTATCCGTAAAGAGAATGTTTCTGTATACCAGAGAGAACACAGAATTTTAACCCTGAAACTGATGCCTGGACCTGTATACAGAGTGTCAGCATCGGAGACACCCAGGGATCTCCCAACACGGCAACACAATTTCACAGTCACGGTCACATCAGAGCTAGACCTTAAGTCTTATAATTAACTTATTCTTTCTGTACTAGAGCCCGAACCAGTAATTCTAACCCAAGCCATGACTCTTGGACATGCCCCTTAATCGTAAACATTGGCATCACTCACGCTTCATCGTAATCCTTTACCTCAATCCCGCACTTGCCCTCCCATCAGAGAGAAACCTGAAGCCTTTCCATAACCCTATCCTTCCTGTACACCTTACAGAACAAAACTAAACTTACTCTAGCCCTTGGGACTATAACTGAACCGACACCGTCAGCTTCAACGTCTGTCATACCGCACCATAAGCCTGAATCTCAAGGTCGCCGTCACCCGCACGTCAGGGACAGATCCGAACTCTAAATGTAACTGCATAATCCTGTCAATCGTACTGAACACCTAACCCTAACCCTAGTGCCAAGCCCTGGACTAGATTTTTCACCCGCAGCAATGATGTCAACTACGACACATCTTAATTCGGAGCTTGAATCTCACACTCGCACTGACATCAGAAGAGAACCCTAATTCTTTCGGAAACCGTCTTTTCCGCACTGATTTTCTCTTACAGATAACCCTAAGCGTATCCCAGGCCCCTTTCACTGAACTGCCACCATCAGCATCGACGTCTGTCATTCCTCCCCATAATCCTGAAGCTCGTTCTGGACGCTGCCCTCATGTCAGAGTCGGATCAGTACTCTAACTGTCACTCAATCTGCAGCATACTCCTTACCTTACAACTAATGCTGACCCTATCCCTGGTACCGGGATCTGACACTTCACCTTCATCATTGTTGTGACCCTCACTTCACCTGAAACTTAAACTTATTCTTGCACCCACCCTCACATCAGAGGCGGATCCGAATTCTAACTGCAACCCTACTTCACCCGTACTCCTTATCAAACCCATAACCCTACCCTAGATCTGAACCTTGAATCAGATTATTCACCTTCATCGTTGCTACCCACTATGACACCCTTAATGGTGTGACTCGATCTCACACTCGCCCTCAATTTAGAATTGCACCCTAATTCTGTCCATAACCATATTATCTGCATAAACCTGCATAGACCTTTCCTTACAGAAAACTCTAACCCTAGAACAGTTTCCTTTACCTGCATGCTCACCACCAGCATTGATGTCACCGATGCCATACCTTAATGATGAAGTCCAAACTGGCCTTCACCCACACGTCAGAGTAGGATCCTCTATCTAAACATAACCACATCCACGGCATAAACTAAAACAATTCCCTATCCCTAACCCTAGCACATACCTGTGGCCTGACCATCCATAATCTCCATGGATGTGACCCTTGCCTCATTGTAAGCCTGCGACTGAATTGGACAGTTGCCCTAACCTTGCAGAAGGACCCTCAGTCTAAACGTACCAATACCCTGCCCCTACGGCTTTCCAAAATCCTAACCCTAACCCTAGCCCTGGCTCGTGGTCCTGACACCTCACCTTGACCATTGACGTCAACCATGCCTCACCATAAACCTGATCCACCATCTTGCACTCCCTTTCTCATCAGAACTAGAAGCCAACTCTATCCATAAAGCCAATGTCTCTGCATACCAGAGAGAACAAAAAATTTTAACTCTAAAACTGGTGCCTGGACCTATACACAAAGCGTCATTATCACAAACACCCAGGGATCTCCTCAACACGGAAACGCAAATTCACACTCGCACTCACATCAGAGGTAGACCCTAACCCTAATAATTAACTTATCCTTTCTGCACAACAGCCCTAACCACTATATTCAAAGCCTAGCCATGACTCTTGGACCTGCCCCTTCACCATAACCGTTGGCATCACCTGCGCTTCATCGTAATCCTAATCTTCAATCCCGAACGTGCCCTCCCATCTGAGAGAAACCTGAAATTTTTCCATAAACCTATCCTTCTTCTACACCTTACAGAGCACAATAAACTTACTCTAGCCCTCGGCATTTTACCTGATCCAAAACCAACAGCCTCAATGTCTGTCTTGCCGCACCATAAGCCTGAAGCTCAAGGTGGCCCTCGCCCTCACTTCAGGGTCAGATGCAAACTCTAAATGTTACTCCACATTCCTGTAAATCTTACTGAACACCTAACCCTAACCCTAGCGCGAAGCCTTGGACTAGATTCTTCACCTACAACATTGATGTCAACTAAGACACATCTTAACTCGGAGCCTGAATTTCACATTCTCAATCACAACAGAAGAGAACCCTTATTCTCTCGGTAACCGTCTCTTCCGCAGAGATTTTCTCTCACAGATAGCTCTAACCCTCTCCCAGGACCATTTCACTGAACCGCTACCATCAGCATCGACGTCTGCCATTCGTGCCCACAACCCTGAAGCTCGTTCTGGCCACTGCCCTCTTGCCAGAGTCGGATCAGAACGCTAAATGTCACTCAATTTTCCGCAGACTCCTTACGTTACAACTAATGCCAACCTTATCCCTGGTGCCAGGATCTGACACTTCACCTTCATCATTGATGTCACACTCACTTCACCTTAAACCTTAAACTTATTCTTGCACAAAACCTCACATCAGAGGTGGATCCGAATTCTAACGGCCACCCTATCTCACCCGTACTCCTTATCGAACACATAACCCTAACCCTAGATCTGACCCTTGAACCAGAATCTTCACCTTCACCGTTGCTATCAACTATGACTCCCTTAATCCTCTGACTCGACCTCACACTCACACTCAATTCAGAATTTTTCGCAAATTCTGTCCATAACCATATTTTCTGCATAGACCTTTCCTTACAGAAAACCCTAACCCTAGCCCCGGATCCTTAACCTGAATGCTCACCGTCAGCATTGGTGTCACCGATGCCACATCTTGATGATGAAGTCCTAGCTGGCCTTCACCCACACGTCAGAGTAGGATGCTTAATCTAAACATAACCACATCCACCGCATAAACTTTAGACAATTGCCTAACCCTAACCCTAGCACATTCCTGTGACCTGAGCCTCCAAAATCATCATGGACGTCACCCTTGCCTCACTGCGACTCAATTGGACAGTTGCCCTAAACTTGGAGAAGGACCCTCAGTCTAAACGTACCAATTGCCTGCCCCTACAGCTTTCCAAAAACCTAACCCTAACACTACCCCTGGCTCAGGGTCCTGACACCTCACCTTGACCATTGACGTCATCCGTGCCTCACCATAAACCTGATCCACCATCTTGCGCACCCTGTCACATCAGACTCAGAAGCTAACTCTATCCGTAAAGAGAATGTTTCTGTATACCAGAGAGAACACAGAATTTTAACCCTGAAACTGATGCCTGGACCTGTATACAGAGTGTCAGCATCGGAGACACCCAGGGATCTCCCAACACGGCAACACAATTTCACAGTCACAGTCACATCAGAGCTAGACCTTAAGTCTTATAATTAACTTATTCTTTCTGTACTAGAGCCCGAACCAGTAATTCTAACCCAAGCCATGACTCTTGGACATGCCCCTTAATCGTAACCATTGGCATCACTCACGCTTCATCGTAATCCTTTACCTCAATCCCGCACTTGCCCTCCCATCAGAGAGAAACCTGAAGCCTTTCCATAACCCTATCCTTCCTGTACACCTTACAGAACAAAACTAAACTTACTCTAGCCCTTGGGACTATACCTGAACCGACACCGTCAGCTTCAACGTCTGTCATGCCGCACCATAAGCCTGAATCTCAAGGTCGCAGTCACCCGCACGTCAGGGACAGATGCGAACTCTAAATGTAACTGCATAATCCTGTCAATCTTACTGAACACCTAACCCTAACCCTAGTGCCAAGCCCTGGACTAGATTTTTCACCCGCAGCAATGATGTCAACTACGACACATCTTAATTCGGAGCTTGAATCTCACACTCGCACTGACATCAGAAGAGAACCCTAATTCTTTCGGAAACCGTCTTTTCCGCACTGATTTTCTCTTACAGATAACCCTAAGCGTATCCCAGGCCCCTTTCACTGAACCGCCACCATCAGCATCGACGTCTGTCATTCCTCCCCATAATCCTGAAGCTCGTTCTGGACGCTGCCCTCATGTCAGAGTCGGATCAGTACTCTAACTGTCACTCAATCTGCAGCATACTCCTTACCTTACAACTAATGCTGACCCTATCCCTGGTACCGGGATCTGACACTTCACCTTCATCATTGTTGTGACCCTCACTTCACCTGAAACTTAAACTTATTCTTGCACCCACCCTCACATCAGAGGCGGATCCGAATTCTAACTGCAACCCTACTTCACCCGTACTCCTTATCAAACCCATAACCCTACCCTAGATCTGAACCTTGAATCAGATTATTCACCTTCATCGTTGCTACCCACTATGACACCCTTAATGGTGTGACTCGATCTCACACTCGCCCTCAATTTAGAATTGCACCCTAATTCTGTCCATAACCATATTATCTGCATAAACCTGCATAGACCTTTCCTTACAGAAAACTCTAACCCTAGAACAGGTTCCTTTACCTGCATGCTCACCACCAGCATTGATGTCACTGATGCCATACCTTAATGATGAAGTCCAAACTGGCCTTCACCCACACGTCAGAGTAGGATCCTCTATCTAAACATAACCACATCCACGGCATAAACTAAAACAATTCCCTATCCCTAACCCTAGCACATACCTGTGGCCTGACCATCCATAATCTCCATGGATGTGACCCTTGCCTCATTGTAAGCCTGCGACTGAATTGGACAGTTGCCCTAACCTTGCAGAAGGACCCTCAGTCTAAACGTACCAATACCCTGCCCCTACGGCTTTCCAAAATCCTAACCCTAACCCTAGCCGTGGCTCGTGGTCCTGACACCTCACCTTGACCATTGACGTCAACCATGCCTCACCATAAACCTGATCCACCATCTTGCACTCCCTTTCTCATCAGAACTAGAAGCCAACTCTATCCATAAAGCCAATGTCTCTGCATACCAGAGAGAACAAAAAATTTTAACTCTAAAACTGGTGCCTGGACCTATACACAAAGCGTCATTATCACAAACACCCAGGGATCTCCTCAACACGGAAACGCAAATTCACACTCGCACTCACATCAGAGGTAGACCCTAACCCTAATAATTAAATTATCCTTTCTGCACAACAGCCCTAACCTCTATATTCAAAGCCTAGCCATGACTCTTGGACCTGCCCCTTCACCATAACCGTTGGCATCACCTGCGCTTCATCGTAATCCTAATCTTCAATCCCGAACGTGCCCTCCCATCTGAGAGAAACCCGAAATTTTTCCATAAACCTATCCTTCTTCTACACCTTACAGAGCACAATAAACTTACTCTAGCCCTCGGCATTTTACCTGATCCAAAACCAACAGCCTCAATGTCTGTCTTGCCGCACCATAAGCCTGAAGCTCAAGGTGGCCCTCGCCCTCACTTCAGGGTCAGATGCAAACTCTAAATGTTACTCCACATTCCTGTAAATCTTACTGAACACCTAACCCTAACCCTAGCGCGAAGCCTTGGACTAGATTCTTCACCTACAACATTGATGTCAACTAAGACACATCTTAACTCGGAGCCTGAATTTCACATTCTCAATCACAACAGAAGAGAACCCTTATTCTCTCGGTAACCGTCTCTTCCGCAGAGATTTTCTCTCACAGATAGCTCTAACCCTCTCCCAGGACCATTTCACTGAACCGCTACCATCAGCATCGTCGTCTGTCATTCGTGCCCACAACCCTGAAGCTCGTTCTGGCCACTGCCCTCTTGCCAGAGTCGGATCAGAACGCTAAATGTCACTCAATTTTCCGCAGACTCCTTACGTTACAACTAATGCCAACCCTATCCCTGGTGCCAGGATCTGACACTTCACCTTCATCATTGATGTCACACTCACTTCACCTTAAACCTTAAACTTATTCTTGCACAAAACCTCACATCAGAGGTGGATCCGAATTCTAACGGCCACCCTATCTCACCCGTACTCCTTATCGAACACATAACCCTAACCCTAGATCTGACCCTTGAACCAGAATCTTCACCTTCACCGTTGCTATCAACTATGACTCCCTTAATCCTCTGACTCGACCTCACACTCACACTCAATTCAGAATTTTTCGCAAATTCTGTCCATAACCATATTTTCTGCATAGACCTTTCCTTACAGAAAACCCTAACCCTAGCCCCGGATCCTTAACCTGAATGCTCACCGTCAGCATTGGTGTCACCGATGCCACATCTTGATGATGAAGTCCAAGCTGGCCTTCACCCACACGTCAGAGTAGGATGCTTAATCTAAACATAACCACATCCACCGCATAAACTTTAGACAATTGCCTAACCCTAACCCTAGCACATTCCTGTGACCTGAGCCTCCAAAATCATCATGGACGTCACCCTTGCCTCACTGCGACTCAATTGGACAGTTGCCCTAAACTTGGAGAAGGACCCTCAGTCTAAACGTACCAATTGCCTGCCCCTACAGCTTTCCAAAAACCTAACCCTAACACTACCCCTGGCTCGGGGTCCTGACACCTCACCTTGACATTGACGTCATCCGTGCCTCACCATAAACCTGATCCACCATCTTGCGCACCCTGTCACATCAGACTCAGAAGCTAACTCTATCCGTAAAGAGAATGTTTCTGTATACCAGAGAGAACACAGAATTTTAACCCTGAAACTGATGCCTGGACCTGTATACAGAGTGTCAGCATCGGAGACACCCAGGGATCTCCCAACACGGCAACACAATTTCACAGTCACAGTCACATCAGAGCTAGACCTTAAGTCTTATAATTAACTTATTCTTTCTGTACTAGAGCCCGAACCAGTAATTCTAACCCTAGCCATGACTCTTGGACATGCCCCTTAATCGTAACCATTGGCATCACTCACGCTTCATCGTAATCCTTTACCTCAATCCCGCACTTGCCCTCCCATCAGAGAGAAACCTGAAGCCTTTCCATAACCCTATCCTTCCTGTACACCTTACAGAACAAAACTAAACTTACTCTAGCCCTTGGGACTATACCTGAACCGACACCGTCAGCTTCAACGTCTGTCATGCCGCACCATAAGCCTGAATCTCAAGGTCGCCGTCACCCGCACGTCAGGGACAGATGCGAACTCTAAATGTAACTGCATAATCCTGTCAATCTTACTGAACACCTAACCCTAACCCTAGTGCCAAGCCCTGGACTAGATTTTTCACCCGCAGCAATGATGTCAACTACGACACATCTTAATTCGGAGCTTGAATCTCACACTCGCACTGACATCAGAAGAGAACCCTAATTCTTTCGGAAACCGTCTTTTCCGCACTGATTTTCTCTTACAGATAACCCTAAGCGTATCCCAGGCCCCTTTCACTGAACCGCCACCATCAGCATCGACGTCTGTCATTCCTCCCCATAATCCTGAAGCTCGTTCTGGACGCTGCCCTCATGTCAGAGTCGGATCAGTACTCTAACTGTCACTCAATCTGCAGCATACTCCTTACCTTACAACTAATGCTGACCCTATCCCTGGTACCGGGATCTGACACTTCACCTTCATCATTGTTGTGACCCTCACTTCACCTTAAACTTAAACTTATTCTTGCACCCACCCTCACATCAGAGGCGGATCCGAATTCTAACTGCAACCCTACTTCACCCGTACTCCTTATCAAACCCATAACCCTACCCTAGATCTGAACCTTGAATCAGATTATTCACCTTCATCGTTGCTACCCACTATGACACCCTTAATGGTGTGACTCGATCTCACACTCGCCCTCAATTTAGAATTGCACCCTAATTCTGTCCATAACCATATTATCTGCATAAACCTGCATAGACCTTTCCTTACAGAAAACTCTAACCCTAGAACAGGTTCCTTTACCTGCATGCTCACCACCAGCATTGATGTCACCGATGCCATACCTTAATGATGAAGTCCAAACTGGCCTTCACCCACACGTCAGAGTAGGATCCTCTATCTAAACATAACCACATCCACGGCATAAACTAAAACAATTCCCTATCCCTAACCCTAGCACATACCTGTGGCCTGACCATCCATAATCTCCATGGATGTGACCCTTGCCTCATTGTAAGCCTGCGACTGAATTGGACAGTTGCCCTAACCTTGCAGAAGGACCCTCAGTCTAAACGTACCAATACCCTGCCCCTACGGCTTTCCAAAATCCTAACCCTAACCCTAGCCCTGGCTCGTGGTCCTGACACCTCACCTTGACCATTGACGTCAACCATGCCTCACCATAAACCTGATCCACCATCTTGCACTCCCTTTCTCATCAGAACTAGAAGCCAACTCTATCCATAAAGCCAATGTCTCTGCATACCAGAGAGAACAAAAAATTTTAACTCTAAAACTGGTGCCTGGACCTATACACAAAGCGTCATTATCACAAACACCCAGGGATCTCCTCAACACGGAAACGCAAATTCACACTCGCACTCACATCAGAGGTAGACCCTAACCCTAATAATTAACTTATCCTTTCTGCACAACAGCCCTAACCTCTATATTCAAAGCCTAGCCATGACTCTTGGACCTGCCCCTTCACCATAACCGTTGGCATCACCTGCGCTTCATCGTAATCCTAATCTTCAATCCCGAACGTGCCCTCCCATCTGAGAGAAACCCGAAATTTTTCCATAAACCTATCCTTCTTCTACACCTTACAGAGCACAATAAACTTACTCTAGCCCTCGGCATTTTACCTGATCCAAAACCAACAGCCTCAATGTCTGTCTTGCCGCACCATAAGCCTGAAGCTCAAGGTGGCCCTCGCCCTCACTTCAGGGTCAGATGCAAACTCTAAATGTTACTCCACATTCCTGTAAATCTTACTGAACACCTAACCCTAACCCTAGCGCGAAGCCTTGGACTAGATTCTTCACCTACAACATTGATGTCAACTAAGACACATCTTACCTCGGAGCCTGAATTTCACATTCTCAATCACAACAGAAGAGAACCCTTATTCTCTCGGTAACCATCTCTTCCGCAGAGATTTTCTCTCACAGATAGCCCTAACCCTCTCCCAGGACCCTTTCACTGAACCGCTACCATCAGCATCGACGTCTGTCATTCGTGCCCACAACCCTGAAGCTCGTTCTGGCCACTGCCCTCTTGCCAGAGTCGGATCAGAACGCTAAATGTCACTCAATTTTCCGCAGACTCCTTACGTTACAACTAATGCCAACCCTATCCCTGGTGCCAGGATCTGACACTTCACCTTCATCATTGATGTCACACTCACTTCACCTTAAACCTTAAACTTATTCTTGCACAAAACCTCACATCAGAGGTGGATCCGAATTCTAACGGCCACCCTATCTCACCCGTACTCCTTATCGAACACATAACCCTAACCCTAGATCTGACCCTTGAACCAGAATCTTCACCTTCACCGTTGCTATCAACTATGACTCCCTTAATCCTCTGACTCGACCTCACACTCACACTCAATTCAGAATTTTTCGCAAATTCTGTCCATAACCATATTTTCTGCATAGACCTTTCCTTACAGAAAACCCTAACCCTAGCCCCGGATCCTTAACCTGAATGCTCACCGTCAGCATTGGTGTCACCGATGCCACATCTTGATGATGAAGTCCAAGCTGGCCTTCACCCACACGTCAGAGTAGGATGCTTAATCTAAACATAACCACATCCACCGCATAAACTTTAGACAATTGCCTAACCCTAACCCTAGCACATTCCTGTGACCTGAGCCTCCAAAATCATCATGGACGTCACCCTTGCCTCACTGCGACTCAATTGGACAGTTGCCCTAAACTTGGAGAAGGACCCTCAGTCTAAACGTACCAATTGCCTGCCCCTACAGCTTTCCAAAAACCTAACCCTAACACTACCCCTGGCTCGGGGTCCTGACACCTCACCTTGACCATTGACGTCATCCGTGCCTCACCATAAACCTGATCCACCATCTTGCACACCCTGTCACATCAGACTCAGAAGCTAACTCTATCCGTAAAGAGAATGTTTCTGTATACCAGAGAGAACACAGAATTTTAACCCTGAAACTGATGCCTGGACCTGTATACAGAGTGTCAGCATCGGAGACACCCAGGGATCTCCCAACACGGCAACACAATTTCACAGTCACAGTCACATCAGAGCTAGACCTTAAGTCTTATAATTAACTTATTCTTTCTGTACTAGAGCCCGAACCACTAATTCTAACCCTAGCCATGACTCTTGGACATGCCCCTTAATCGTAACCATTGGCATCACTCACGCTTCATCGTAATCCTTTACCTCAATCCCGCACTTGCCCTCACAACAGAGAGAAACCTGAAGCCTTTCCATAACCCTATCCTTCCTGTACACCTTACAGAACAAAACTAAACTTACTCTAGCCCTTGGGACTATACCTGAACCGACACCGTCAGCTTCAACGTCTGTCATGTCGCACCATAAGCCTGAATCTCAAGGTCGCCGTCACCCTCACGTCAGGGACTGATGCGAACTCTAAATGTAACTGCATAATCCTGTCAATCTTACTGAACACCTAACCCTAACCCTAGTGCCAAGCCCTGGACTAGATTTTTCACCCGCAGCAATGATGTCAACTACGACACATCTTAATTCGGAGCTTGAATCTCACACTCGCACTGACATCAGAAGAGAACCCTAATTCTTTCGGAAACCGTCTTTTCCGCACTGATTTTCTCCTACAGATAACCCTAAGCGTATCCCAGGCCCCTTTCACTGAACCGCCACCATCAGCATCGACGTCTGTCATTCCTCCCCATAATCCTGAAGCTCGTTCTGGACGCTGCCCTCATGTCAGAGTCGGATCAGTACTCTAACTGTCACTCAATCTGCAGCATACAATTACCTTACAACTAATGCTGACCCTATCCCTGGTACCGGGATCTGACACTTCACCTTCATCATTGTTGTGACCCTCACTTCACCTTAAACTTAAACTTATTCTTGCACCCACCCTCACATCAGAGGCGGATCCGAATTCTAACTGCAACCCTACTTCACCCGTACTCCTTATCAAACCCATAACCCTACCCTAGATCTGAACCTTGAATCAGATTATTCACCTTCATCGTTGCTACCCACTATGACACCCTTAATGGTGTGACTCGATCTCACACTCGCCCTCAATTTAGAATTGCACCCTAATTCTGTCCATAACCATATTATCTGCATAAACCTGCATAGACCTTTCCTTAGAGAAAACTCTAACCCTAGAACAGGTTCCTTCACCTGCATGCTCACCACCAGCATTGATGTCACCGATGCCATACCTTAATGATGAAGTCCAAACTGGCCTTCACCCACACGTCAGAGTAGGATCCTCTATCTAAACATAACCACATCCACGGGATAAACTAAAACAATTCCCTATCCCTAACCCTAGCACATACCTGTGGCCTGACCATCCATAATCTCCATGGATGTGACCCTTGCCTCATTGTCAGCCTGCGACTGAATTGGACAGTTGCCCTAACCTTGCAGAAGGACCCTCAGTCTAAACGTACCAATACCCTGCCCCTACGGCTTTCCAAAATCCTAACCCTAACCCTAGCCCTGGCTCGTGGTCCTGACACCTCACCTTGACCATTGACGTCAACCATGCCTCACCATAAACCTGATCCACCATCTTGCACTCCCTTTCTCATCAGAACTAGAAGCCAACTCTATCCATAAAGCCACTGTCTCTGCATACCAGAGAGAACAAAAAATTTTAACTCTAAAACTGGTGCCTTGACCTATACACAAAGCGTCATTATCACAAACACCCAGGGATCTCCTCAACACGGAAACGCAAATTCACACTCGCACTCACATCAGAGGTAGACCCTAACCCTAATAATTAACTTATCCTTTCTGCACAACAGCCCTAACCTCTATATTCAAAGCCTAGCCATGACTCTTGGACCTGCCCCTTCACCATAACCGTTGGCATCACCTGCGCTTCATCGTAATCCTAATCTTCAATCCCGAACGTGCCCTCCCATCGGAGAGAAACTCGAAATTTTTCCATAAACCTGTCCTTCTTCTACACCTTACAGAGCACAATAAACTTACTCTAGCCCTCGGCATTTTACCTGATCCAAAACCAACGGCCTCAATGTCTGTCTTGCCGCACCATAAGCCTGAAGCTCAAGGTGGCCCTCGCCCTCACTTCAGGGTCAGATGCAAACTCTAAATGTTACTCCACATTCCTGAAAATCTTACTGAACACCTAACCCTAACCCTAGCGCGAAGCCTTGGACTAGATTCTTCACCTACAACATTGATGTCAACTAAGACACATCTTAACTCGGAGCCTGAATTTCACATTCTCAATCACAAAAGAAGAGAACCCTTATTCTCTCGGTAACCGTCTCTTCCGCAGAGATTTTCTCTCACAGATAGCCCTAACCCTCTCCCAGGACCCTTTCACTGAACCGCTACCATCAGCATCGACGTCTGTCATTCGTGCCCACAACCCTGAAGCTCGTTCTGGCCACTGCCCTCTTGTCAGAGTCGGATCAGAACGCTAAATGTCACTCAATTTTCCACAGACTCCTTACGTTACAACTAATGCCAACCCTATCCCTGGTGCCAGGATCTGACACTTCACCTTCTTCATTGATGTCACACTCACTTCACCTTAAAACTTAAACTTATTCTTGCACAAAACCTCACATCAGAGGTGGATCCGAATTCTAACGGCAACCCTATCTCACCCGTACTCCTTATCGAACACATAACCCTAACCCTAGATCTGACCCTTGAACCAGAATCTTCACCTTCACCGTTGCTATCAACTATGACTCCCTTAATCCTCTGACTCGACCTCACACTCACACTCAATTCAGAATTTTTCGCAAATTCTGTCCATAACCATATTTTCTGCATAGACCTTTCCTTACAGAAAACCCTAACCCTAGCCCCGGATCCTTAACCTGAATGCTCACCGTCAGCATTGGTGTCACCGATGCCACATCTTGATGATGAAGTCCAAGCTGGCCTTCACCCACACGTCAGAGTAGGATGCTTAATCTAAACATAACCACATCCACCGCATAAACTTTAGACAATTGCCTAACCCTAACCCTAGCACATTCCTGTGACCTGAGCCTCCAAAATCATCATGGACGTCACCCTTGCCTCACTGCGACTCAATTGAACAGTTGCCCTAAAATTGGAGAAGGACCCTCAGTCTAAACGTACCAATTGCGTGCCCCTACAGCTTTCCAAAAACCTAACCCTAACACTACCCCTGGCTCGGGGTCCTGACACCTCACCTTGACCATTGACGTCATCCGTTCCTCACCATAAACCTGATCCACCATCTTGTGCACCCTGTCACATCAGACTCAGAAGCTAACTCTATCCGTAAAGAGAATGTTTCTGTATACCAGAGAGAACACAGAATTTTAACCCTGAAACTGATGCCTGGACCTGTATACAGAGTGTCAGCATCGGAGACACCCAGGGATCTCCCAACACGGCAACACAATTTCACAGTCACAGTCACATCAGAGCTAGACCTTAAGTCTTATAATTAACTTATTCTTTCTGTACTAGAGCCCGAACCAATAATTCTAACCCTAGCCATGACTCTTGGACATGCCCCTTAATCGTAACCATTGGCATCACTCACGCTTCATCGTAATCCTTTACCTCAATCCCGCACTTGCCCTCCCATCAGAGAGAAACCTGAAGCCTTTCCATAACCCTATCCTTCCTGTACACCTTACAGAACAAAACTAATCTTACTCTAGCCCTTGGGACTATACCTGAACCGACACCGTCAGCTTCAACGTCTGTCATGCCGCACCATAAGCCTGAATCTCAAGGTCGCCGTCACCCGCACGTCAGGGACAGATGCGAACTCTAAATGTAACTGCATAATCCTGTCAATCTTACTGAACACCTAACCCTAACCCTAGTGCCAAGCCCTGGACTAGATTTTTCACCCGCAGCAATGATGTCAACTACGACACATCTTAATTCGGAGCTTGAATCTCACACTCGCACTGACATCAGAAGAGAACCCTAATTCTTTCGGAAACCGTCTTTTCCGCACTGATTTTCTCTTACAGATAACCCTAAGCGTATCCCAGGCCCCTTTCACTGAACCGAAACCATAAGCATCGACGTCTGTCATTCCTCCCCATAATCCTGAAGCTCGTTCTGGACGCTGCCCTCATGTCAGAGTCGGATCAGTACTCTAACTGTCACTCAATCTGCAGCATACTCCTTACCTTACAACTAATGCTGACCCTATCCCTGGTACCGGGATCTGACACTTCACCTTCATCATTGTTGTGACCCTCACTTCACCTTAAACTTAAACTTATTCTTGCACCCACCCTCACATCAGAGGGGGATCCGAATTCTAACTGCAACCCTACTTCACCCGTACTCCTTATCAAACCCATAACCCTACCCTAGATCTGAACCTTGAATCAGATTATTCACCTTCATCGTTGCTACCCACTATGACACCTTTAATGGTGTGACTCGATCTCACACTCGCCCTCAATTTAGAATTGCACCCTAATTCTGTCCATAACCATATTATCTGCGTAAACCTGCATAGACCTTTCCTTACAGAAAACTCTAACCCTAGAACAGGTTCCTTCACCTGCATGCTCACCACCAGCATTGATGTCACCGATGCCATAACTTAATGATGAAGTCCAAACTGGCCTTCACCCACACGTCAGAGAAGGATCCTCTATCTAAACATAACCACATCCACCGCATAAACTTTAGACAATTGCCTAACCCTAACCCTAGCACATTCCTGTGACCTGAGCCTCCAAAATCATCATGGACGTCACCCTTGCCTCACTGCGACTCAATTGGACAGTTGCCCTAAACTTGGAGAAGGACCCTCAGTCTAAACGTACCAATTACCTGCCCCTACAGCTTTCCAAAAACCTAACCCTAACACTACCCCTGGCTCGGGGTCCTGACACCTCACCTTGACCATTGACGTCATCCGTGCCTCACCATAAACCTGATCCACCATCTTGCGCACCATGTCACATCAGACTCAGAAGCTAACTCTATCCGTAAAGAGAATGTTTCTGTATACCAGAGAGAACACAGAATTTTAACCCTGAAACTGATGCCTGGACCTGTATACAGAGTGTCAGCATCGGAGACACCCAGGGATCTCCCAACACGGAAACACAATTTCACAGTCACAGTCACATCAGAGCTAGACCTTAAGTCTTATAATTAACTTATTCTTTCTGTACTAGAGCCCGAACCAGTAATTCTAACCCCAGCCATGACTATTGGACATGCCCCTTAATCGTAACCATTGGCATCACTCACGCTTCATCGTAATCCTTTACCTCAATCCCGCACTTGCCCTCCCATCAGAGAGAAACCTGAACCCTTTCCATAACCCTATCCTTCCTGTACACCTTACAGAACAAAACTAAACTTACTCTAGCCCTTGGGACTATACCTGAACCGACACCGTCAGCTTCAACGTCTGTCATGCCGCACCATAAGCCTGAATCTCAAGGTCGCCGTCACCCGCACGTCAGGGACAGATGCGAACTCTAAATGTAACTGCATAATCCTGTCAATCTTACTGAACACCTAACCCTAACCCTAGTGCCAAGCCCTGGACTAGATTTTTCACCCGCAGCAATGATGTCAACTACGACACATCTTAATTCGGAGCTTGAATCTCACACTCGCACTGACATCAGAAGAGAACCCTAATTCTTTCGGAAACCGTCTTTTCCGCACTGATTTTCTCTTACAGATAACCCTAAGCGTATCCCAGGCCCCTTTCACTGAACCGCCACCATCAGCATCGACGTCTGTCATTCCTCCCCATAATCCTGAAGCTCGTTCTGGACGCTGCCCTCATGTCAGAGTCGGATCAGTACTCTAACTGTCACTCAATCTGCAGCATACTCCTTACCTTACAACTAATGCTGACCCTATCCCTGGTACCGGGATCTGACACTTCACCTTCATCATTGTTGTGACCCTCACTTCACCTTAAACTTAAACTTATACTTGCACCCACCCTCACATCAGAGGCGGATCCGAATTCTAACTGCAACCCTACTTCACCCGTACTCCTTATCAAACCCATAACCCTACCCTAGATCTGAACCTTGAATCAGATTATTCACCTTCATCGTTGCTACCCACTATGACACCCTTAATGGTGTGACTCGATCTCACACTCGCCCTCAATTTAGAATTGCACCCTAATTCTGTCCATAACCATATTATCTGCATAAACCTGCATAGACCTTTCCTTACAGAAAACTCTAACCCTAGAACAGGTTCCTTTACCTGCATGCTCACCACCAGCATTGATGTCACCGATGCCATACCTTAATGATGAAGTCCAAACTGGCCTTCACCCACACGTCAGAGTAGGATCCTCTATCTAAACATAACCACATCCACGGCATAAACTAAAACAATTCCCTATCCCTAACCCTAGCACATACCTGTGGCCTGACCATCCATAATCTCCATGGATGTGACCCTTGCCTCATTGTAAGCGTGCGACTGAATTGGACAGTTGCCCTAACCTTGCAGAAGGACCCTCAGTCTAAACGTACCAATACCCTGCCCCTACGGCTTTCCAAAATCCTAACCCTAACCCTAGCCCTGGCTCGTGGTCCTGACACCTCACCTTGACCATTGACGTCAACCATGCCTCACCATAAACCTGATCCACCATCTTGCACTCCCTTTCTCATCAGAACTAGAAGCCAACTCTATCCATAAAGCCACTGTCTCTGCATACCAGAGAGAACAAAAAATTTTAACTCTAAATCTGGTGCCTTGACCTATACACAAAGCGTCATTATCACAAACACCCAGGGATCTCCTCAACACGGAAACGCAAATTCACACTCGCACTCACATCAGAGGTAGACCCTAACCCTAATAATTAACTTATCCTTTCTGCACAACAGCCCTAACCTCTATATTCAAAGCCTAGCCATGACTCTTGGACCTGCCCCTTCACCATAACCGTTGGCATCACCTGCGCTTCATCGTAATCCTAATCTTCAATCCCGAACGTGCCCTCCCATCGGAGAGAAACTCGAAATTTTTCCATAAACCTGTCCTTCTTCTACACCTTACAGAGCACAATAAACTTACTCTAGCCCTCGGCATTTTACCTGATCCAAAACCAACGGCCTCAATGTCTGTCTTGCCGCACCATAAGCCTGAAGCTCAAGGTGGCCCTCGCCCTCACTTCAGGGTCAGATGCAAACTCTAAATGTTACTCCACATTCCTGAAAATCTTACTGAACACCTAACCCTAACCCTAGCGCGAAGCCTTGGACTAGATTCTTCACCTACAACATTGATGTCAACTAAGACACATCTTAACTCGGAGCCTGAATTTCACATTCTCAATCACAAAAGAAGAGAACCCTTATTCTCTCGGTAACCGTCTCTTCCGCAGAGATTTTCTCTCACAGATAGCCCTAACCCTCTCCCAGGACCCTTTCACTGAACCGCTACCATCAGCATCGACGTCTGTCATTCGTGCCCACAACCCTGAAGCTCCTTCTGGCCACTGCCCTCTTGTCAGAGTCGGATCAGAACGCTAAATATTACTCAATTTTCCGCGGACTCCTTACCTTACAACTAATGCCAACCCTATCCCTGGTGCCAGGATCTGACACTTCACCTTCATCATTGATGTCACACTCACTTCACCTTAAACCTTAAATTTATTCTTGCACAAAACCTCACATCAGAGGTGGATCCGAATTCTAACGGCAACCCTATCTCACCCGTACTCCTTATCGAACACATAACCCTAACCCTAGATCTGACCCTTGAACCAGAATCTTCACCTTCACCGTTGCTATCAATTATGACTCCCTTAATCCTCTGACTCGACCTCACACTCACACTCAATTCAGAATTTTTCGCAAATTCTGTCCATAACCATATTTTCTGCATAGACCTTTCCTTACAGAAAACCCTAACCCTAGCCCCGGATCCTTAACCTGAATGCTCACCGTCAGCATTGGTCTCACCGATGCCACATCTTGATGATGAAGTCCAAGCTGGCCTTCACCCACACGTCAGAGTAGGATGCTTAATCTAAACATAACCACATCCACCGCATAAAATTTAGACAATTGCCTAACCCTAACCCTAGCACATTCCTGTGACCTGAGCCTCCAAAATCATCATGGACGTCACCCTTGCCTCACTGCGACTCAATTGGACAGTTGCTCTAAACTTGGAGAAGGACCCTCAGTCTAAACGTACCAATTGCCTGCCCCTACAGCTTTCCAAAAACCTAACCCTAACACTACGCCCTGGCTCGGGGTCCTGACACCTCACCTTGACCATTGACGTCATCCGTGCCTCACCATAAACCTGATCCACCATCTTGCGCACCCTGTCACATCAGACTCAGAAGCTAACTCTATCCGTAAAGAGAATGTTTCTGTATACCAGAGAGAACACAGAATTTTAACCCTGAAACTGATGCCTGGACCTGTATACAGAGTGTCAGCATCGGAGACACCCAGGGATCTCCCAACACGGCAACACAATTTCACAGTCACAGTCACATCAGAGCTAGACCTTAAGTCTTATAATTAACTTATTCTTTCTGTACTAGAGCCCGAACCAGTAATTCTAACCCTAGCCATGACTCTTGGACATGCCCCTTAATCGTAACCATTGGCATCACTCACGCTTCATCGTAATCCTTTACCTCAAACCCGCACTTGCCCTCCCATCAGAGAGAAACCTGAAGCCTTTCCATAACCCTATCCTTCCTGTACACCTTACAGAAAAAAACTAAACTTACTCTAGCCCTTGGGACTATACCTGAACCGACACCATCAGCTTCAACGTCTGTCATGCCGCACCATAAGCCTGAATCTCAAGGTCGCCGTCACCCGCACGTCAGGGACAGATGCGAACTCTAAATGTAACTGCATAATCCTGTCAATCTTACTGAACACCTAACCCTAACCCTAGTGCCAAGCCCTGGACTAGATTTTTCACCCGCAGCAATGATGTCAACTACGACACATCTTAATTCGGAGCTTGAATCTCACACTCGCACTGACATCAGAAGAGAACCCTAATTCTTTTGGAAACCGTCTTTTCCGCACTGATTTTCTCTTACAGATAACCCTAAGCGTATCCCAGGCCCCTTTCACTGAACCGCCACCATCAGCATCGACGTCTGTCATTCCTCAACATAATCCTGAAGCTCGTTCTGGACGCTGCCCTCATGTCAGAGTCGGATCTGTACTCTAACTGTCACTCAATCTGCAGCATACTCCTTACCTTACAACTAATGCTGACCCTATCCCTGGTACCGGGATCTGACACTTCACCTTCATCATTGTTGTGACCCTCACTTCACCTTAAACTTAAACTTATTCTTGCACCCACCCTCACATCAGAGGCGGATCCGAATTCTAACTGCAACCCTACTTCACCCGTACTCCTTATCAAACCCATAACCCTACTCTAGATCTGAACCTTGAATCAGATTATTCACCTTCATCGTTGCTACCCACTATGACACCCTTAATGGTGTGACTCGATCTCACACTCGCCCTCAATTTAGAATTGCACCCTAATTCTGTCCATAACCATATTATCTGCGTAAACCTGCATAGACCTTTCCTTACAGAAAACTCTAACCCTAGAACAGGTTCCTTCACCTGCATGCTCACCACCAGCATTGATGTCACCGATGCCATACCTTAATGATGAAGTCCAAACTGGCCTTCACCCACACGTCAGAGTAGGATCCTCTATCTAAACATAACCACATCCACGGCATAAACTAAAACAATTCCCTATCCCTAACCCTAGCACATACCTGTGGCCTGACCATCCATAATCTCCATGGATGTGACCCTTGCCTCATTGTAAGCCTCCAACTGAATTGGACAGTTGCCCTAACCTTGCAGAAAGACCCTCAGTCTAAACGTACCAATACCCTGCCCCTACGGCTTTCCAAAATCCTAACCCTAACCCTAGCCCTGGCTCGTGGTCCTGACACCTCACCTTGACCATTGACGTCAACCATGCCTCACCATAAACCTGATCCACCATCTTGCACTCCCTTTCTCATCAGAACTAGAAGCCAACTCTATCCATAAAGCCACTGTCTCTGCATACCAGAGAGAACAAAAAATTTTAACTCTAAAACTGGTGCCTTGACCTATACACAAAGCGTCATTATCACAAACACCCAGGGATCTCCTCAACACGGAAACGCAAATTCACACTCGCACTCACATCAGAGGTAGACCCTAACCCTAATAATTAACTTATCCTTTCTGCACAACAGCCCTAACCTCTATATTCAAAGCCTAGCCATGACTCTTGGACCTGCCCCTTCACCATAACCGTTGGCATCACCTGCGCTTCATCGTAATCCTAATCTTCAATCCCGAACGTGCCCTCCCATCGGAGAGAAACTCGAAATTTTTCCATAAACCTGTCCTTCTTCTACACCTTACAGAGCACAATAAACTTACTCTAGCCCTCGGCATTTTACCTGATCCAAAACCAACGGCCTCAATGTCTGTCTTGCCGCACCATAAGCCTGAAGCTCAAGGTGGCCCTCGCCCTCACTTCAGGGTCAGATGCAAACTCTAAATGTTACTCCACATTCCTGAAAATCTTACTGAACACCTAACCCTAACCCTAGCGCGAAGCCTTGGACTAGATTCTTCACCTACAACATTGATGTCAACTAAGACACATCTTAACTCGGAGCCTGAGTTTCACATTCTCAATCACAAAAGAAGAGAACCCTTATTCTCTCGGTAACCGTCTCTTCCGCAGAGATTTTCTCTCACAGATAGCCCTAACCCTCTCCCAGGACCCTTTCACTGAACCGCTACCATCAGCATCGACGTCTGTCATTCGTGCCCACAACCCTGAAGCTCGTTCTGGCCACTGCCCTCTTGTCAGAGTCGGATCAGAACGCTAAATGTCACTCAATTTTCCACAGACTCCTTACGTTACAACTAATGCCAACCCTATCCCTGGTGCCAGGATCTGACACTTCACCTTCATCATTGATGTCACACTCACTTCACCTTAAAACTTAAACTTATTCTTGCACAAAACCTCACATCAGAGGTGGATCCGAATTCTAACGGCAACCCTATCTCACCCGTACTCCTTATCGAACACATAACCCTAACCCTAGATCTGACCCTTGAACCAGAATCTTCACCTTCACCGTTGCTATCAACTATGACTCCCTTAATCCTCTGACTCGACCTCACACTCACACTCAATTCAGAATTTTTCGCAAATTCTGTCCATAACCATATTTTCTGCATAGACCTTTCCTTACAGAAAACCCTAACCCTAGCCCCGGATCCTTAACCTGAATGCTCACCGTCAGCATTGGTGTCACCGATGCCACATCTTGATGATGAAGTCCAAGCTGGCCTTCACCCACACGTCAGAGTAGGATGCTTAATCTAAACATAACCACATCCACCGCATAAACTTTAGACAATTGCCTAACCCTAACCCTAGCACATTCCTGTGACCTGAGCCTCCAAAATCATCATGGACGTCACCCTTGCCTCACTGCGACTCAATTGGACAGTTGCCCTAAAATTGGAGAAGGACCCTCAGTCTAAACGTACCAATTGCGTGCCCCTACAGCTTTCCAAAAACCTAACCCTAACACTACCCCTGGCTCGGGGTCCTGACACCTCACCTTGACCATTGACGTCATCCGTTCCTCACCATAAACCTGATTCACCATCTTGTGCACCCTGTCACATCAGACTCAGAAGGTAACTCTATCCGTAAAGAGAATGTTTCTGTATACCAGAGAGAACACAGAATTTTAACCCTGAAACTGATGCCTGGACCTGTATACAGAGTGTCAGCATCGGAGACACCCAGGGATCTCCCAACACGGCAACACAATTTCACAGTCACAGTCACATCAGAGCTAGACCTTAAGTCTTATAATTAACTTATTCTTTCTGTACTAGAGCCCGAACCAATAATTCTAACCCTAGCCATGACTCTTGGACATGCCCCTTAATCGTAACCATTGGCATCACTCACGCTTCATCGTAATCCTTTACCTCAATCCCGCACTTGCCCTCCCATCAGAGAGAAACCTGAAGCCTTTCCATAACCCTATCCTTCCTGTACACCTTACAGAACAAAACTAATCTTACTCTAGCCCTTGGGACTATACCTGAACCGACACCGTCAGCTTCAACGTCTGTCATGCCGCACCATAAGCCTGAATCTCAAGGTCGCCGTCACCCGCACGTCAGGGACAGATGCGAACTCTAAATGTAACTGCATAATCCTGTCAATCTTACTGAACACCTAACCCTAACCCTAGTGCCAAGCCCTGGACTAGATTTTTCACCCGCAGCAATGATGTCAACTACGACACATCTTAATTCGGAGCTTGAATCTCACACTCGCACTGACATCAGAAGAGAACCCTAATTCTTTCGGAAACCGTCTTTTCCGCACTGATTTTCTCTTACAGATAACCCTAAGCGTATCCCAGGCCCCTTTCACTGAACCGCCACCATAAGCATCGACGTCTGTCATTCCTCCCCATAATCCTGAAGCTCGTTCTGGACGCTGCCCTCATGTCAGAGTCGGATCAGTACTCTAACTGTCACTCAATCTGCAGCATACTCCTTACCTTACAACTAATGCTGACCCTATCCCTGGTACCGGGATCTGACACTTCACCTTCATCATTGTTGTGACCCTCACTTCACCTTAAACATAAACTTATTCTTGCACCCACCCTCACATCAGAGGGGGATCCGAATTCTAACTGCAACCCTACTTCACCCGTACTCCTTATCAAACCCATAACCCTACCCTAGATCTGAACCTTGAATCAGATTATTCACCTTCATCGTTGCTACCCACTATGACACCCTTAATGGTGTGACTCGATCTCACACTCGCCCTCAATTTAGAATTGCACCCTAATTCTGTCCATAACCATATTATCTGCGTAAACCTGCATAGACCTTTCCTTACAGAAAACTCTAACCCTAGAACAGGTTCCTTCACCTGCATGCTCACCACCAGCATTGATGTCACCGATGCCATAACTTAATGATGAAGTCCAAACTGGCCTTCACCCACACGTCAGAGAAGGATCCTCTATCTAAACATAACCACATCCACCGCATAAACTTTAGACAATTGCCTAACCCTAACCCTAGCACATTCCTGTGACCTGAGCCTCCAAAATCATCATGGACGTCACCCTTGCCTCACTGCGACTCAATTGGACAGTTGCCCTAAACTTGGAGAAGGACCCTCAGTCTAAACGTACCAATTACCTGCCCCTACAGCTTTCCAAAAACCTAACCCTAACACTACCCCTGGCTCGGGGTCCTGACACCTCACCTTGACCATTGACGTCATCCGTGCCTCACCATAAACCTGATCCACCATCTTGCGCACCATGTCACATCAGACTCAGAAGCTAACTCTATCCGTAAAGAGAATGTTTCTGTATACCAGAGAGAACACAGAATTTTAACCCTGAAACTGATGCCTGGACCTGTATACAGAGTGTCAGCATCGGAGACACCCAGGGATCTCCCAACACGGAAACACAATTTCACAGTCACAGTCACATCAGAGCTAGACCTTAAGTCTTATAATTAACTTATTCTTTCTGTACTAGAGCCCGAACCAGTAATTCTAACCCCAGCCATGACTCTTGGACATGCCCCTTAATCGTAACCATTGGCATCACTCACGCTTCATCGTAATCCTTTACCTCAATCCCGCACTTGCCCTCCCATCAGAGAGAAACCTGAACCCTTTCCATAACCCTATCCTTCCTGTACACCTTACAGAACAAAACTAAACTTACTCTAGCCCTTGGGACTATACCTGAACCGACACCGTCAGCTTCAACGTCTGTCATGCCGCACCATAAGCCTGAATCTCAAGGTCGCCGTCACCCGCACGTCAGGGACAGATGCGAACTCTATATGTAACTGCATAATCCTGTCAATCTTACTGAACACCTAACCCTAACCCTAGTGCCAAGCCCTGGACTAGATTTTTCACCCGCAGCAATGATGTCAACTACGACACATCTTAATTCGGAGCTTGAATCTCACACTCGCACTGACATCAGAAGAGAACCCTAATTCTTTCGGAAACCGTCTTTTCCGCACTGATTTTCTCTTACAGATAACC
This sequence comes from Manis javanica, assembly GCF_040802235.1. Lineage (NCBI taxonomy): Eukaryota > Metazoa > Chordata > Mammalia > Pholidota > Manidae > Manis > Manis javanica. The sequence goes on along the minus strand of NC_133169.1, from coordinate 35,453,563 downwards.
CTAAGCGTATCCCAGGCCCCTTTCACTGAACCGCCACCATCAGCATCGACGTCTGTCATTCCTCCCCATAATCCTGAAGCTCGTTCTGGACACTGCCCTCATGTCAGAGTCGGATCAGTACTCTAACTGTCACTCAATCTGCAGCATACTCCTTACCTTACAACTAATGCTGACCCTATCCCTGGTACCGGGATCTGACACTTCACCTTCATCATTGTTGTGACCCTCACTTCACCTTAAACTTAAAATTATTCTTGCACCCACCCTCACATCAGAGGCGGATCCGAATTCTAACTGCAACCCTACTTCACCCGTACTCCTTATCAAACCCATAACCCTACCCTAGATCTGAACCTTGAATCAGATTATTCACCTTCATCGTTGCTACCCACTATGACACCCTTAATGGTGTGACTCGATCTCACACTCGCCCTCAATTTAGAATTGCACCCTAATTCTGTCCATAACCATATTATCTGCATAAACCTGCATAGACCTTTCCTTACAGAAAACTCTAACCCTAGAACAGGTTCCTTTACCTGCATGCTCACCACCAGCATTGATGTCACCGATGCCATACCTTAATGATGAAGTCCAAACTGGCCTTCACCCACACGTCAGAGTAGGATCCTCTATCTAAACATAACCACATCCACGGCATAAACTAAAACAATTCCCTATCCCTAACCCTAGCACATACCTGTGGCCTGACCATCCATAATCTCCATGGATGTGACCCTTGCCTCATTGTAAGCGTGCGACTGAATTGGACAATTGCCCTAACCTTGCAGAAGGACCCTCAGTCTAAACGTACCAATACCCTGCCCCTACGGCTTTCCAAAATCCTAACCCTAACCCTAGCCCTGTCTCGTGTTCCTGACACCTCACCTTGACCATTGACGTCAACCATGCCTCACCATAAACCTGATCCACCATCTTGCACTCCCTTTCTCATCAGAACTAGAAGCCAACTCTATCCATAAAGCCACTGTCTCTGCATACCAGAGAGAACAAAAAATTTTAACTCTAAAACTGGTGCCTTGACCTATACACAAAGCGTCATTATCACAAACACCCAGGGATCTCCTCAACACGGAAACGCAAATTCACACTCGCACTCACATCAGAGGTAGACCCTAACCCTAATAATTAACTTATCCTTTCTGCACAACAACCCTAACCTCTATATTCAAAGCCTAGCCATGACTCTTGGACCTGCCCCTTCACCATAACCGTTGGCATCACCTGCGCTTCATCGTAATCCTAATCTTCAATCCCGAACGTGCCCTCCCATCGGAGAGAAACTCGAAATTTTTCCATAAACCTGTCCTTCTTCTACACCTTACAGAGCACAATAAACTTACTCTAGCCCTCGGCATTTTACCTGATCCAAAACCAACGGCCTCAATGTCTGTCTTGCCGCACCATAAGCCTGAAGCTCAAGGTGGCCCTCGCCCTCACTTCAGGGTCAGATGCAAACTCTAAATGTTACTCCACATTCCTGAAAATCTTACTGAACACCTAACCCTAACCCTAGCGCGAAGCCTTGGACTAGATTCTTCACCTACAACATTGATGTCAACTAAGACACATCTTAACTCGGAGCCTGAATTTCACATTCTCAATCACAAAAGAAGAGAACCCTTATTCTCTCGGTAACCGTCTCTTCCGCAGAGATTTTCTCTCACAGATAGCCCTAACCCTCTCCCAGGACCCTTTCACTGAACCGCTACCATCAGCATCGACGTCTGTCATTCGTGCCCACAACCCTGAAGCTCGTTCTGGCCACTGCCCTCTTGTCAGAGTCGGATCAGAACGCTAAATGTCACTCAATTTTCCGCAGACTCCTTACCTTACAACTAATGCCAACCCTATCCCTGGTGCCAGGATCTGACACTTCACCTTCATCATTGATGTCACACTCACTTCACCTTAAAACTTAAACTTATTCTTGCACAAAACCTCACATCAGAGGTGGATCCGAATTCTAACGGCAACCCTATCTCACCCGTACTCCTTATCGAACACATAACCCTAACCCTAGATCTGACCCTTGAACCAGAATCTTCACCTTCACCGTTGCTATCAACTATGACTCCCTTAATCCTCTGACTCGACCTCACACTCACACTCAATTCAGAATTTTTCGCAAATTCTGTAGATAACCATATTTTCTGCATAGACCTTTCCTTACAGAAAACCCTAACCCTAGCCCCGGATCCTTAACCTGAATGCTCACCGTCAGCATTGGTGTCACCGATGCCACATCTTGATGATGAAGTCCAAGCTGGCCTTCACCCACACGTCAGAGTAGGATGCTTAATCTAAACATAACCACATCCACCGCATAAACTTTAGACAATTGCCTAACCCTAACCCTAGCACATTCCTGTGACCTGAGCCTCCAAAATCATCATGGACGTCACCCTTGCCTCACTGCGACTCAATTGGACAGTTGCCCTAAAATTGGAGAAGGACCCTCAGTCTAAACGTACCAATTGCGTGCCCCTACAGCTTTCCAAAAACCTAACCCTAACACTACCCCTGGCTCGGGGTACTGACACCTCACCTTGACCATTGACGTCATCCGTTCCTCACCATAAACCTGATCCACCATCTTGTGCACCCTGTCACATCAGACTCAGAAGCTAACTCTATCCGTAAAGAGAATGTTTCTGTATACCAGAGAGAACACAGAATTTTAACCCTGAAACTGATGCCTGGACCTGTATACAGAGTGTCAGCATCGGAGACACCCAGGGATCTCCCAACACGGCAACACAATTTCACAGTCACAGTCACATCAGAGCTAGACCTTAAGTCTTATAATTAACTTATTCTTTCTGTACTAGAGCCCGAACCAATAATTCTAACCCTAGCCATGACTCTTGGACATGCCCCTTAATCGTAACCATTGGCATCACTCACGCTTCATCGTAATCCTTTACCTCAATCCCGCACTTGCCCTCCCATCAGAGAGAAACCTGAAGCCTTTCCATAACCCTATCCTTCCTGTACACCTTACAGAACAAAACTAATCTTACTCTAGCCCTTGGGACTATACCTGAACCGACACCGTCAGCTTCAACGTCTGTCATGCCGCACCATAAGCCTGAATCTCAAGGTCGCCGTCACCCGCACGTCAGGGACAGATGCGAACTCTAAATGTAACTGCATAATCCTGTCAATCTTACTGAACACCTAACCCTAACCCTAGTGCCAAGCCCTGGACTAGATTTTTCACCCGCAGCAATGATGTCAACTACGACACATCTTAATTCGGAGCTTGAATCTCACACTCGCACTGACATCAGAAGAGAACCCTAATTCTTTCGGAAACCGTCTTTTCCGCACTGATTTTCTCTTACAGATAACCCTAAGCGTATCCCAGGCCCCTTTCACTGAACCGCCACCATCAGCATCGACGTCTGTCATTCCTCCCCATAATCCTGAAGCTCGTTCTGGACGCTGCCCTCATGTCAGAGTCGGATCAGTACTCTAACTGTCACTCAATCTGCAGCATACTCCTTACCTTACAACTAATGCTGACCCTATCCCTGGTACCGGGATCTGACACTTCACCTTCATCATTGTTGTGACCCTCACTTCACCTTAAACTTAAACTTATTCTTGCACCCACCCTCACATCAGAGGGGGATCCGAATTCTAACTGCAACCCTACTTCACCCGTACTCCTTATCAAACCCATAACCCTACCCTAGATCTGAACCTTGAATCAGATTATTCACCTTCATCGTTGCTACCCACTATGACACCCTTAATGGTGTGACTCGATCTCACACTCGCCCTCAATTTAGAATTGCACCCTAATTCTGTCCATAACCATATTATCTGCGTAAACCTGCATAGACCTTTCCTTACAGAAAACTCTAACCCTAGAACAGGTTCCTTCACCTGCATGCTCACCACCAGCATTGATGTCACCGATGCCATACCTTAATGATGAAGTCCAAACTGGCCTTCACCCACACGTCAGAGTAGGATCCTCTATCTAAACATAACCACATCCACGGCATAAACTAAAACAATTCCCTATCCCTAACCCTAGCACATACCTGTGGCCTGACCATCCATAATCTCCATGGATGTGACCCTTGCCTCATTGTAAGCCTGCGACTGAATTGGACAGTTGCCCTAACCTTGCAGAAGGACCCTCAGTCTAAACGTACCAATACCCTGCCCCTACGGCTTTCCAAAATCCTAACCCTAACCCTAGCCCTGGCTCGTTGTCCTGACACCTCACCTTGACCATTGACGTCAACCATGCCTCACCATAAACCTGATCCACCATCTTGCACTCCCTTTCTCATCAGAACTAGAAGCCAAATCTATCCATAAAGCCAATGTCTCTGCATACCAGAGAGAACAAAAAATTTTAACTCTAAAACTGGTGCCTGGACCTATACACAAAGCGTCATTATCACAAACACCCAGGGATCTCCTCAACACGGAAACGCAAATTCACACTCGCACTCACATCAGAGGTAGACCCTAACCCTAATAATTAACTTATCCTTTCTGCACAACAGCCCTAACCTCTATATTCAAAGCCTAGCCATGACTCTTGGACCTGCCCCTTCACCATAACCGTTGGCATCACCTGCGCTTCATCGTAATCCTAATCTTCAATCCCGAACGTGCCCTCCCATCGGAGAGAAACTCGAAATTTTTCCATAAACCTATCCTTCTTCTACACCTTACAGAGCACAATAAACTTACTCTAGCCCTCGGCATTTTACCTGATCCAAAACCAACAGCCTCAATGTCTGTCTTGCCGCACCATAAGCCTGAAGCTCAAGGTGGCCCTCGCCCTCACTTCAGGGTCAGATGCAAACTCTAAATGTTACTCCACATTCCTGTAAATCTTACTGAACACCTAACCCTAACCCTAGCGCGAAGCCTTGGACTAGATTCTTCACCTACAACATTGATGTCAACTAAGACACATCTTAACTCGGAGCCTGAATTTCACATTCTCAATCACAACAGAAGAGAACCCTTATTCTCTCGGTAACCGTCTCTTCCGCAGAGATTTTCTCTCACAGATAGCCCTAACCCTCTCCCAGGACCCTTTCACTGAACCGCTACCATCAGCATCGACGTCTGTCATTCGTGCCCACAACCCTGAAGCTCGTTCTGGCCACTGCCCTCTTGTCAGAGTCGGATAAGAACGCTAAATGTCACTCAATTTTCCGGAGACTCCTTACCTTACAACTAATGCCAACCCTATCCCTGGTGCCAGGATCTGACACTTCACCTTCATCATTGATGTCACACTCACTTCACCTTAAAACTTAAACTTATTCTTGCACAAAACCTCACGTCAGAGGTGGATCCGAATTCTAACTGCAACCCTATCTCACCCGTACTCCTTATCGAACACATAACCCTATCCCTAGACCTGACCCTTGAACCAGAATCCTCACCTTCACCGTTGCTATCAACTATGACTCCCTTAATCCTCTGACTCGATCTCACACTCACACTCAATTCAGAATTTTTCGCAAATTCTGTCCATAACCATATTTTCTGCATAGACCTTTCCTTACAGAAAACCCTAACCCTAGCCCCGGATCCTTAACCTGAATGCTCACCGTCAGCATTGGTGTCACCGATGCCACATCTTGATGATGAAGTCCAAGCTGGCCTTCACCCACACGTCAGAGTAGGATGCTTAATCTTAACATAACCACATCCACCGCATAAACTTTAGACAATTGCCTAACCCTAACCCTAGCACATTCCTGTGACCTGAGCCTCCAAAATCATCATGGACGTCACCCTTGCCTCACTGCGACTCAATTGGACAGTTGCCCTAAACTTGGAGAAGGACCCTCAGTCTAAACGTACCAATTGCGTGCCCCTACAGCTTTCCAAAAACCTAACCCTAACACTACCCCTGTCTCGGGGTCCTGACACCTCACCTTGACCATTGACGTCATCCGTGCCTCACCATAATCCTGATCCACCATCTTGCGCACCCTGTCACATCAGACTCAGAAGCTAACTCTATCCGTATAGAGAATGTTTCTGTATACCCGAGAGAACACAGAATTTTAACCCTGAAACTGATGCCTGCACCTGTATACAGACTGTCAGCATCGGAGACACCCAGGGATCTCCCAACACGGAAACACAATTTCACAGTAACAGTCACATCAGAGCTAGACCTTAAGTCTTATAATTAACTTATTCTTTCTGTACTAGAGCCCGAACCAGTAATTCTAACCCTAGCCATGACTCTTGGACATGCCCCTTAATCGTAACCATTGGCATCACTCATGCTTCATCGTAATCCTTTACCTCAATCCCGCACTTGACCTCCCATCAGAGAGAAACCTGAAGCCTTTCCATAACCCTATCCTTCCTGTACACCTTACAGAACAAAACTAAACTTACACTAGCCCTTGGAACTATACCTGAACCGACACCATCAGCTTCAACGTCTGTCATGCCGCACCATAAGCCTGAATCTCAAGGTCGCCGTCACCCTCACGTCAGGGACAGATGCGAACTCTAAATGTAACTGCATAATCCTGTCAATCTTACTGAACACCTAACCCTAACCCTAGTGCCAAGCCCTGGACTAGATTTTTCACCCGCAGCAATGATGTCAACTACGACACATCTTAATTCGGAGCTTGAATCTCACACTCGCACTGACATCAGAAGAGAACCCTAATTCTTTCGGAAACCGTCTTTTCCGCACTGATTTTCTCTTACAGATAACCCTAAGCGTATCCCAGGCCCCTTTCACTGAACCGCCACCATCAGCATCGACGTCTGTCATTCCTCCCCATAATCCTGAAGCTCGTTCTGGACGCTGCCCTCATGTCAGAGTCGGATCTGTACTCTAACTGTCACTCAATCTGCAGCATACTCCTTACCTTACAACTAATGCTGACCCTATCCCTGGTACCGGGATCTGACACTTCACCTTCAACATTGATGTCACACTCACTTCACCTATAAACCTTAAACTTATTCTTGCACAAAACCTCACATCAGAGGTGGATCCGAATTCTAACTGCAACCCTATCTCACCCGTACTCCTTATCGAACACATAACCCTAACCCTAGATCTGACCCTTGAACCAGAATCTTCACCTTCACCGTTGCTATCAACTATGACTACCTCAATCCTCTGACTCGATCTCACACTCACACTCAATTCAGAATTTTTCGCAAATTCTGTCCATAACCATATTTTCTGCATAGACCTTTCCTTACAGAAAACCCTAACCCTAGCCCCGGATCCTTAACCTGAATGCTCACCGTCAGCATTGGTGTCACCGATGCCACATCTTGATGATGAAGTCCACGCTGGCCTTCACCCACACGTCAGAGTAGGATGCTTAATCTAAACATAACCACATCCACCGCATAAACTTTAGACAATTCCCTAACCCTAACCCTAGCACATTCCTGTGACCTGAGCCTCCAAAATCATCATGGACGTCACCCTTGCCTCACTGCGACTCAATTGGACAGTTGCCCTAAACTTGGAGAAGGACCCTCAGTCTAAACGTACCAATTGCCTGCCCCTTCAGCTTTCCAAATACCTAACCCTAACACTACCCCTGGCTCGGGGTCCTGTCACCTCACCTTGACCATTGACGTCATCCGTGCCTCACCATAAACCTGATCCACCATCTTGCGCACCCTGTCACATCAGACTCAGAAGCTAACTCTATCCGTAAAGAGAATGTTTCTGTATACCAGAGAGAACACAGAATTTTAACCCTGAAACTGATGCCTGGACCTGTATACAGAGTGTCAGCATCGGAGACACCCAGGGATCTCTCAACACGGAAACACAATTTCACAGTCACAGTCACATCAGAGCTAGACCTTAAGTCTTATAATTAACTTATTCTTTCTGTACTAGAGCCCGAACCAGTAATTCTAACCCTAGCCATGACTCTTGGACATGCCCCTTAATCCTAACCATTGGCATCACTCACGCTTCATCGTAACCCTTTACCTCAATCCCGCACTTGCCCTCCCATCAGAGAGAAACCTGAAGCCTTTCCATAACCCTATCCTTCCTGTACACCTTACAGAACAAAACTAAACTTACTCTAGCCCTTGGGACTATACCTGAAGCGACACCGTCAGCTTCAACGTCTGTCATGCCGCACCATAAGCCTGAATCTCAAGGTCGCTGTCACCCTCACGTCAGGGACAGATGCGAACTCTAAATGTAACTGCATAATCCTGTCAATCGTACTGAACACCTAACCCTAACCCTAGTGCCGAGCCCTGGACTAGATTTTTCACCCGCAGCAATGTTGTCAACTACGACACATCTTAATTCGGAGCTTGAATCTCACACTCGCACTGACATCAGAAGAGAACACTAATTCTTTCGGAAACCGTCTTTTCCGCACTGATTTTCTCTTACAGATAACCCTAAGCGTATCCCAGGCCCCTTTCACTGAACCGCCACCATCAGCATCGACGTCTGTCATTCCTCCCCATAATGCTGAAGCTCGTTCTGGACGCTGCCCTCATGTCAGAGTCGGATCAGTACTCTAACTGTCACTCAATCTGCAGCATACTCCTTACCTTACAACTAATGCTGACCCTATCCCTGGTACCGGGATCTGACACTTCACCTTCATCATTGTTGTGACCCTCACTTCACCTTAAACTTAAACTTATTATTGCGCTCACCCTCACATCAGGGGCGGATCCGAATTCTAACTGCAACCCTACTTCACCCGTACTCCTTATCAAACCCATAAACCTACCCTAGATCTGAACCTTGAATCAGATTATTCACCTTCATCGTTGCTACCCACTATGACACCCTTAATGGTGTGACTCGATCTCACACTCGCCCTCAATTTAGAATTGCACCCTAATTCTGTCCATAACCATATTATCTGCATAAACCTGCATAGGCCTTTCCTTACAGAAAACTCTAACCCTAGAACAGGTTCCTTTACCTGCATGCTCACCACCAGCATTGATGTCACCGATGCCATACCTTAATGATGAAGTCCAAACTGGCCTTCACCCACACGTCAGAGTAGGATCCTCTATCTAAACATAACCACATCCACGGCATAAACTAAAACAATTCCCTATCCCTAACCCTAGCACATACCTGTGGCCTGACCATCCATAATCTCCATGGATGTGACCCTTGCCTCATTGTAAGCCTGCGACTGAATTGGACAGTTGCCCTAACCTTGCAGAAGGACCCTCAGTCTAAACGTACCAATACCCTGCCCCTACGGCTTTCCAAAATAGTAACCCTAACCCTAGCCCTGGCTCGTGGTCCTGACACCTCACCTTGACCATTGACGTCATCCATGCCTCACCATAAACCTGATCCACCATCTTGCACTCCCTTTCTCATCAGAACTAGAAGCCAACTCTATCCATAAAGCCAATGTCTCTGCATACCAGAGAGAACAAAAAATTTTAACTCTAAAACTGGTGCCTGGACCTATACACAAAGCGTCATTATCACAAACACCCAGGGATCTCCTCAACACGGAAACGCAAATTCACACTCGCACTCACATCAGAGGTAGACCCTAACCCTAATAATTAACTTATCCTTTCTGCACAACAGCCCTAACCTCTATATTCAAAGCCTAGCCATGACTCTTGGACCTGCCCCTTCACCATAACCGTTGGCATCACCTGCGCTTCATCGTAATCCTAATCTTCAATCCCGAACGTGCCCTCCCATCGGAGAGAAACTCGAAATTTTTCCATAAACCTGTCCTTCTTCTACACCTTACAGAGCACAATAAACTTACTCTAGCCCTCGGCATTTTACCTGATCCAAAACCAACGGCCTCAATGTCTGTCTTGCCGCACCATAAGCCTGAAGCTCAAGGTGGCCCTCGCCCTCACTTCAGGGTCAGATGCAAACTCTAAATGTTACTCCACATTCCTGAAAATCTTACTGAACACCTAACCCTAACCCTAGCGCGAAGCCTTGGACTAGATTCTTCACCTACAACATTGATGTCAACTAAGACACATCTTAACTCGGAGCCTGAGTTTCACATTCTCAATCACAAAAGAAGAGAACCCTTATTCTCTCGGTAACCGTCTCTTCCGCAGAGATTTTCTCTCACAGATAGCCCTAACCCTCTCCCAGGACCCTTTCACTGAACCGCTACCATCAGCATCGACGTCTGTCATTCGTGCCCACAACCCTGAAGCTCGTTTGGGCCACTGCCCTCTTGTCAGAGTCGGATCAGAACGCTAAATGTCACTCAATTTTCCGCAGACTCCTTACCTTACAACTAATGCCAACCCTATCCCTGTGCCAGGATCTGACACTTCACCTTCATCATTGATGTCACACTCACTTCACCTTAAACCTTAAACTTATTCTTGCACAAAACCTCACATCAGAGGTGGATCCGAATTCTAACTGCAACCCTATCTCACCCCTACTCCTTATCGAACACATAACCCTAACCCTAGATCTGACCCTTGAACCAGAATCTTCACCTTCACCGTTGCTATCAACTATGACTCCCTTAATCCTCTGACTCGATCTCACACTCACACTCAATTCAGAATTTTTCGCAAATTCTGTCCATAACCATATTTTCTGCATAGACCTTTCCTTACAGAAAACCCTAACCCTAGCCCCGGATCCTTAACCTGAATGCTCACCGTCAGCATCGGTGTCACCGATGCCACATCTTGATAATGAAGTCCAAGCTGGCCTTCACCCACACGTCAGAGTAGGATGCTTAATCTAAACATAACCACATCCACCGCATAAACTTTAGACAATTGCCTAACCCTAACCCTAGCACATTCCTGTGACCTGAGCCTCCAAAATCATGATGGACGTCACCCTTGCCTCACTGCGACTCAATTGGACAGTTTCCCTAAACTTGGAGAAGGACCCTCAGTCTAAACGTACCAATTGCCTGCCCCTACAGCTTTCCAAAAACCTAACCCTAACACTACCCCTGGCTCGGGGTCCTGACACCTCACCTGGACCATTGACGTCATCCATGCCTCACCATAAACCTGATCCACCATCTTGCGCACCCTGTCACATCAGACTCAGAAGCTAACTCTATCCGTAAAGAGAATGTTTCTGTATACCAGAGAGAACACAGAATTTTAACCCTGAAACTGATGCCTGGACCTGTATACAGAGTGTCAGCATCGGAGACACCCAGGGATCTCCCAACACGGAAACACAATTTCACAGTCACAGTCACATCAGAGCTAGACCTTAAGTCTTATAATTAACTTATTCTTTCTGTACTAGAGCCCGAACCAGTAATTCTAACCCTAGCCATGACTCTTGGACATGCCCCTTAATCGTAACCATTGGCATCACTCACGCTTCATCGTAATCCTTTACCTCAATCCCGCACTTGCCCTCCCATCAGAGAGAAACCTGAAGCCTTTCCATAACCCTATCCTTCCTGTACACCTTACAGAACAAAACTAAACTTACTCTAGCCCTTGGAACTATACCTGAACCGACACCATCAGCTTCAACGTCTGTCATGCCGCACCATAAGCCTGAATATCAAGGTCGCCATCACCCTCACGTCAGGGACAGATGCGAACTCTAAATGTAACTGCATAATCCTGTCAATCTTACTGAACACCTAACCCTAACCCTAGTGCCAAGCCCTTGACTAGATTTTTCACCCGCAGCAATGATGTCAACTACGACACATCTTAATTCGGAGCTTGAATCTCACACTCGCACTGACATCAGAAGAGAACCCTAATTCTTTCGGAAACCGTCTTTTCCGCACTGATTTTCTCTTACAGATAATCCTAAGCGTATCCCAGGCCCCTTTCACTGAACCGCCTCCATCAGCATCGACGTCTGTCATTCCTCCCCATAATCCTGAAGCTCGTTCTGGACGCTGCCCTCATGTCAGAGTCGGATCAGTACTCTAACTGTCACTCAATCTGCAGCATACTCCTTACCTTACAACTAATGCTGACCGTATCCCTGGTACCGGGATCTGACACTTCACTTTCATCATTGTTGTGACCCTCACTTCACCTTAAACTTAAACTTATTCTTGCACTCACACTCACATCAGAGGCGGATCCGAATTCTAACTGCAACCCTACTTCACCCGTACTCCATATCAAACCCATAACCCTAGCCTAGATCTGAACCTTGAATCAGATTATTCACTTTCATCGTTGCTACCCACTATGACACCCTTAATGGTGTGACTCGATCTCACACTCGCCCTCAATTTAGAATTGCACCCTAATTCTGTCCATAACCATATTATCTGCATAAACCTGCATAGACCTTTCCTTATAGAAAACTCTAACCCTGGAACAGGTTCCTTTACCTGCATGCTCACCACCAGCATTGATGTCACCGATGCCATACCTTAATGATGAAGTCCAAACTGGCCTTCACCCACACGTCAGAGTAGGATCCTCTATCTAAACATAACCACATCCACGGCATAAACTAAAACAATTCCCTATCCCTAACCCTAGCACATACCTGTGGCCTGACCATCCATAATCTCCATGGATGTGACCCTTGCCTCATTGTAAGCCTGCGACTGAATTGGACAGTTGCCCTAACTAACCTTGCAGAAGGACCCTCAGTCTAAACGTACCAATACCCTGCCCCTACGGCTTTCCAAAATCCTAACCCTAACCCTAGCCCTGGCTCGTGGTCCTGACACCTCACCTTGACCATTGACATCAACCATGCCTCACCATAAACCTGATCCACCATCTTGCACTCCCTTTCTCATCAGAACTAGAAGCCAACTCTATCCATAAAGCCAATGTCTCTGCATACCAGAGAGAACAAAAAATTTTAACTCTAAAACTGGTGCCTGGACCTATACACAAAGCGTCATTATCACAAACACCCAGGGATCTCCTCAACACGGAAACGCAAATTCACACTCGCACTCACATCAGAGGTAGACCCTAACCCTAATAATTAACTTATCCTTTCTGCACAACAGCCCTAACCTCTATATTCAAAGCCTAGCCATGACTCTTGGACCTGCCCCTTCACCATAACCGTTGGCATCACCTGCGCTTCATCGTAATCCTAATCTTCAATCCCGAACGTGCCCTCCCATCGGAGAGAAACTCGAAATTTTTCCATAAACCTATCCTTCTTCTACACCTTACAGAACACAATAAACTTACTCTAGCCCTCGGCATTTTACCTGATCCAAAACCAACAGCCTCAATGTCTGTCTTGCCGCACCATAAGCCTGAAGCTCAAGGTGGCCCTCGCCCTCACTTCAGGGTCAGATGCAAACTCTAAATGTTACTCCACATTCCTGTAAATCTTACTGAACACCTAACCCTAACCCTAGCGCGAAGCCTTGGACTAGATTCTTCACCTACAACATTGATGTCAACTAAGACACATCTTAACTCGGAGCCTGAATTTCACATTCTCAATCACAACAGAAGAGAACCCTTATTCTCTCGGTAACCGTCTCTTCCGCAGAGATTTTCTCTTACAGATAGCCCTAACCCTCTCCCAGGACCCTTTCACTGAACCGCTACCATCAGCATCGACGTCTGTCATTCGTTCCCACAACCCTGAAGCTCGTTCTGGCCACTGCCCTCTTGTCAGAGTCGGATCAGAACGCTAAATGTCACTCAATTTTCCGCAGACTCCTTACCTTACAACTAATGCCAACCCTATCCCTGGTGCCAGGATCTGACACTTCACCTTCATCATTGATGTCACACTCACTTCACCTTAAACCTTAAACTTATTCTTGCACAAAACCTCACATCAGAGGTGGATCCGAATTCTAACTGCAACCCTATCTCACCCGTACTCCTTATCGAACACATAACCCTAACCCTAGATCTGACCCTTGAACCAGAATCTTCACCTTCACCGTTGCTATCAACTATGACTCCCTTAATCCTCTGACTCGATCTCACACTCACACTCAATTCAGAATTTTTCGCAAATTCTGTCCATAACCATATTTTCTGCATAGACCTTTCCTTACAGAAAACCCTAACCCTAGCCCCGGATCCTTAACCTGAATGCTCACCGTCAGCATCGGTGTCACCGATGCCACATCTTGATGATGAAGTCCAAGCTGGCCTTCACCCACACGTCAGAGTAGGATGCTTAATCTAAACATAACCACATCCACCGCATAAACTTTAGACAATTGCCTAACCCTAACCCTAGCACATTCCTGTGACCTGAGCCTCCAAAATCATCATGGACGTCACCCTTGCCTCACTGCGACTCAATTGGACAGTTGCCCTAAACTTGGAGAAGGACCCTCAGTCTAAACGTACCAATTGCCTGCCCCTACAGCTTTCCAAAAACCTAACCCTAACACTACCCCTGGCTCGGGGTCCTGACACCTCACCTTGACCATTGACGTCATCCATGCCTCACCATAAACCTGATCCACCATCTTGCGCACCCTGTCACATCAGACTCAGAAGCTAACTCTATCCGTAAAGAGAATGTTTCTGTATACCAGAGAGAACACAGAATTTTAACCCTGAAACTGATGCCTGGACCTGTATACAGAGTGACAGCATCGGAGACACCCAGGGATCTCCCAACACGGAAACACAATTTCACAGTCACAGTCACATCAGAGCTAGACCTTAAGTCTTATAATTAACTTATTCTTTCTGTACTAGAGCCCGAACCAGTAATTCTAACCCTAGCCATGACTCTTGGACATGCCCCTTAATCGTAACCATTGGCATCACTCACGCTTCATCGTAATCCTTTACCTCAATCCCGCACTTGCCCTCCCATCAGAGAGAAACCTGAAGCCTTTCCATAACCCTATCCTTCCTGTACACCTTACAGAACAAAACTAAACTTACTCTAGCCCTTGGAACTATACCTGAACCGACACCATCAGCTTCAACGTCTGTCATGCCGCACCATAAGCCTGAATCTCAAGGTCGCCGTCACCCTCACGTCAGGGACAGATGCGAACTCTAAATGTAACTGCATAATCCTGTCAATCTTACTGAACACCTAACCCTAACCCTAGTGCCAAGCCCTGGACTAGATTTTTCACCCGCAGCAATGATGTCAACTACGACACATCTTAATTCGGAGCTTGAATCTCACACTCGCACTGACATCAGAAGAGAACCCTAATTCTTTCGGAAACCGTCTTTTCCGCACTGGTTTTCTCTTACAGATAACCCTAAGCGTATCCCAGGCCCCTTTCACTGAACCGCCACCATCAGCATCGACGTCTGTCATTCCTCCCCATAATCCTGAAGCTCGTTCTGAACGCTGCCCTCATGTCAGAGTCGGATCAGTACTCTAACTGTCACTCAATCTGCAGCATACTCCTTACCTTACAACTAATGCTGACCCTATCCCTGGTACCGGGATCTGACACTTCACCTTCATCATTGTTGTGACCCTCACTTCACCTTAAACTTAAACTTATTCTTGCGCTCACCCTCACATCAGAGGCGGATCCGAACTCTAACTGCAACCCTACTTCACCCGTACTCCTTATCAAACCCATAAACCTACCCTAGATCTGAACCTTAAATCAGATTATTCACCTTCATCGTTGCTACCCACTATGACACCCTTAATGGTGTGACTCGATCTCACACTCGCCCTCAATTTAGAATTGCACCCTAATTCTGTCCATAACCATATTATCTGCATAAACCTGCATAGACCTTTCCTTACAGAAAACTCTAACCCTGGAACAGGTTCCTTTACCTGCATGCTCACCACCAGCATTGATGTCACCGATGCCATACCTTAATGATGAAGTCCAAACTGGCCTTCACCCACACGTCAGAGTAGGATCCTCTATCTAAACATAACCACATCCACGGCATAAACTAAAACAATTCCCTATCCCTAACCCTAGCACATACCTGTGGCCTGACCATCCATAATCTCCATGGATGTGACCCTTGCCTCATTGTAAGCCTGCGACTGAATTGGACAGTTGCCCTAACCTTGCAGAAGGACCCTCAGTCTAAACGTACCAATACCCTGCCCCTACGGCTTTCCAAAATCCTAACCCTAACCCTAGCCCTGGCTCGTGGTCCTGACACCTCACCTTGACCATTGACGTCAACCATGCCTCACCATAAACCTGATCCACCATCTTGCACTCCCTTTCTCATCAGAACTAGAAGCCAACTCTATCCATAAAGCCAATGTCTCTGCATACCAGAGAGAACAAAAAATTTTAACTCTAAAACTGGTGCCTGGACCTATACACAAAGCGTCATTATCACAAACACCCAGGGATCTCCTCAACACGGAAACGCAAATTCACACTCGCACTCACATCAGAGGTAGACCCTAACCCTAATAATTAACTTATCCTTTCTGCACAACAGCCCTAACCTCTATATTCAAAGCCTAGCCATGACTCTTGGACCTGCCCCTTCACCATAACCATTGGCATCACCTGCGCTTCATCGTAATCCTAATCTTCAATCCCGAACGTGCCCTCCCATCGGAGAGAAACTCGAAATTTTTCCATAAACCTATCCTTCTTCTACACCTTACAGAACACAATAAACTTACTCTAGCCCTCGGCATTTTACCTGATCCAAAACCAACAGCCTCAATGTCTGTCTTGCCGCACCATAAGCCTGAAGCTCAAGGTGGCCCTCGCCCTCACTTCAGGGTCAGATGCAAACTCTAAATGTTACTCCACATTCCTGTAAATCTTACTGAACACCTAACCCTAACCCTAGCGCGAAGCCTTGGACTAGATTCTTCACCTACATCATTGATGTCAACTAAGACACATCTTAACTCGGAGCCTGAATTTCACATTCTCAATCACAACAGAAGAGAACCCTTATTCTCTCGGTAACCGTCTCTTCCGCAGAGATTTTCTCTTACAGATAGCCCTAACCCTCTCCCAGGACCCTTTCACTGAACCGCTACCATCAGCATCGACGTCTGTCATTCGTTCCCACAACCCTGAAGCTCGTTCTGGCCACTGCCCTCTTGTCAGAGTCGGATCAGAACGCTAAATGTCACTCAATTTTCCGCAGACTCCTTACCTTACAACTAATGCCAACCCTATCCCTGGTGCCAGGATCTGACACTTCACCTTCATCATTGATGTCACACTCACTTCACCTTAAACCTTAAACTTATTCTTGCACAAAACCTCACATCAGAGGTGGATCCGAATTCTAACTGCAACCCTATCTCACCCGTACTCCTTATCGAACACATAACCCTAACCCTAGATCTGACCCTTGAACCAGAATCTTCACCTTCACCGTTGCTATCAACTATGACTCCCTTAATCCTCTGACTCGATCTCACACTCACACTCAATTCAGAATTTTTCGCAAATTCTGTCCATAACCATATTTTCTGCATAGACCTTTCCTTACAGAAAACCCTAACCCTAGCCCCGGATCCTTAACCTGAATGCTCACCGTCAGCATCGGTGTCACCGATGCCACATCTTGATGATGAAGTCCAAGCTGGCCTTCACCCACACGTCAGAGTAGGATGCTTAATCTAAACATAACCACATCCACCGCATAAACTTTAGACAATTGCCTAACCCTAACCCTAGCACATTCCTGTGACCTGAGCCTCCAAAATCATCATGGACGTCACCCTTGCCTCACTGCGAGTCAATTGGACAGTTTCCCTAAACTTGGAGAAGGACCCTCAGTCTAAACGTACCAATTGCCTGCCCCTACAGCTTTCCAAAAACCTAACCCTAACACTACACCTGGCTCGGTGTCCTGACACCTTACCTTGACCATTGACGTCATCCATGCCTCACCATAAACCTGATCCACCATCTTGCGCACCCTGTCACATCAGACTCAGAAGCTAACTCTATCCGTAAAGAGAATGTTTCTGTATACCAGAGAGAACACTGAATTTTAACCCTGAAACTGATGCCTGGACCTGTATACAGAGTGTCAGCATCGGAGACACCCAGGGATCTCTCAACACGGAAACACAATTTCACAGTCACAGTCACATCAGAGCTAGACCTTAAGTCTTATAATTAACTTATTCTTTCTGTACTAGAGCCCGAACCAGTAATTCTAACCCTAGCCATGACTCTTGGACATGCCCCTTAATCGTAACCATTGGCATCACTCACGCTTCATCGTAATCCTTTACCTCAATCCCGCACTTGCCCTCCCATCAGAGAGAAACCTGAAGCCTTTCCATAACCCTATCCTTCCTGTACACCTTACAGAACAAAACTAAACTTACTCTAGCCCTTGGAACTATACCTGAACCGACACCATCAGCTTCAACGTCTGTCATGCCGCACCATAAGCCTGAATCTCAAGGTCGCCGTCACCCTCACGTCAGGGACAGATGCGAACTCTAAATGTAACTGCATAATCCTGTCAATCTTACTGAACACCTAACCCTAACCCTAGTGCCAAGCCCTGGACTAGATTTTTCACCCGCAGCAATGATGTCAACTACGACACATCTTAATTCGGAGCTTGAATCTCACACTCGCACTGACATCAGAAGAGAACCCTAATTCTTTCGGAAACCGTCTTTTCCGCACTGGTTTTCTCTTACAGATAACCCTAAGCGTATCCCAGGCCCCTTTCACTGAACCGCCACCATCAGCATCGACGTCTGTCATTCCTCCCCATAATCCTGAAGCTCGTTCTGGACGCTGCCCTCATGTCAGAGTCGGATCAGTACTCTAACTGTCACTCAATCTGCAGCATACTCCTTACCTTACAACTAATGCTGACCCTATCCCTGGTTCCGGGATCTGACACTTCACCTTCATCATTGTTGTGACCCTCACTTCACCTTAAACTTAAACTTATTCTTGCACTCACCCTCACATCAGAGGTGATCCGAATTCTAACTGCAACCCTACTTCACCCGTACTCCTTATCAAACCCATAACCCTACCCTAGATCTGAACCTTGAATCAGATTATTCACCTTCATCGTTGCTACCCACTATGACACCCTTAATGGTGTGACTCGATCTCACACTCGCCCTCAATTTAGAATTGCACCCTAATTCTGTCCATAACCATATTATCTGCATAAACCTGCATAGACCTTTCCTTACAGAAAACTCTAACCCTGGAACAGGTTCCTTTACCTGCATGCTCACCACCAGCATTGATGTCACCGATGCCATACCTTAATGATGAAGTCCAAACTGGCCTTTACCCACACGTCAGAGTAGGATCCTCTATCTAAACATAACCACATCCACGGCATAAAATAAACAATTCCCTATCCCTAACCCTAGCACATACCTGTGGCCTGACCATCCATAATCTCCATGGATGTGACCCTTGCCTCATTGTAAGCCTGCGACTGAATTGGACAGTTGCCCTAACCTTGCAGAAGGACCCTCAGTCTAAACGTACCAATACCCTGCCCCTACGGCTTTCCAAAATCCTAACCCTAACCCTAGCCCTGGCTCGTGGTCCTGACACCTCACCTTGACCATTGACGTCAACCATGCCTCACCATAAACCTGATCCACCATCTTGCACTCCCTTTCTCATCAGAACTAGAAGCCAACTCTATCCATAAAGCCAATGTCTCTGCATACCAGAGAGAACAAAAAATTTTAACTCTAAAACTGGTGCCTGGACCTATACACAAAGCGTCATTATCACAAACACCCAGGGATCTCCTCAACACGGAAACGCAAATTCACACTCGCACTCACATCAGAGGTAGACCCTAACCCTAATAATTAACTTATCCTTTCTGCACAACAGCCCTAACCTCTATATTCAAAGCCTAGCCATGACTCTTGGACCTGCCCCTTCACCATAACCATTGGCATCACCTGCGCTTCATCGTAATCCTAATCTTCAATCCCGAACGTGCCCTCCCATCGGAGAGAAACTCGAAATTTTTCCATAAACCTATCCTTCTTCTACACCTTACAGAACACAATAAACTTACTCTAGCCCTCGGCATTTTACCTGATCCAAAACCAACAGCCTCAATGTCTGTCTTGCCGCACCATAAGCCTGAAGCTCAAGGTGGCCCTCGCCCTCACTTCAGGGTCAGATGCAAACTCTAAATGTTACTCCACATTCCTGTAAATCTTACTGAACACCTAACCCTAACCCTAGTCCGAAGCCTTGGACTAGATTCTTCACCTACAACATTGATGTCAACTAAGACACATCTTAACTCGGAGCCTGAATTTCACATTCTCAATCACAACAGAAGAGAACCCTTATTCTCTCGGTAACCGTCTCTTCCGCAGAGATTTTCTCTTACAGATAGCCCTAACCCTCTCCCAGGACCCTTTCACTGAACCGCTACCATCAGCATCGACGTCTGTCATTCGTTCCCACAACCCTGAAGCTCGTTCTGGCCACTGCCCTCTTGTCAGAGTCGGATCAGAACGCTAAATGTCACTCAATTTTCCGCAGACTCCTTACCTTACAACTAATGCCAACCCTATCCCTGGTGCCAGGATCTGACACTTCACCTTCATCATTGATGTCACACTCACTTCACCTTAAACCTTAAACTTATTCTTGCACAAAACCTCACATCAGAGGTGGATCCGAATTCTAACTGCAACCCTATCTCACCCGTACTCCTTATCGAACACATAACCCTAACCCTAGATCTGACCCTTGAACCAGAATCTTCACCTTCACCGTTGCTATCAACTATGACTCCCTTAATCCTCTGACTCGATCTCACACTCACACTCAATTCAGAATTTTTCGCAAATTCTGTCCATAACCATATTTTCTGCATAGACCTTTCCTTACAGAAAACCCTAACCCTAGCCCCGGATCCTTAACCTGAATGCTCACCGTCAGCATCGGTGTCACCGATGCCACATCTTGATGATGAAGTCCAAGCTGGCCTTCACCCACACGTCAGAGTAGGATGCTTAATCTAAACATAACCACATCCACCGCATAAACTTTAGACAATTGCCTAACCCTAACCCTAGCACATTCCTGTGACCTGAGCCTCCAAAATCATCATGGACGTCACCCTTGCCTCACTGCGACTCAATTGGACAGTTGCCCTAAACTTGGAGAAGGACCCTCAGTCTAAACGTACCAATTGCCTGCCCCTACAGCTTTCCAAAAACCTAACCCTAACACTACCCCTGGCTCGGGGTCCTGACACCTCACCTTGACCATTGACGTCATCCATGCCTCACCATAAACCTGATCCACCATCTTGCGCACCCTGTCACATCAGACTCAGAAGCTAACTCTATCCGTAAAGAGAATGTTTCTGTATACCAGAGAGAACACAGAATTTTAACCCTGAAACTGATGCCTGGACCTGTATACAGAGTGACAGCATCGGAGACACCCAGGGATCTCCCAACACGGAAACACAATTTCACAGTCACAGTCACATCAGAGCTAGACCTTAAGTCTTATAATTAACTTATTCTTTCTGTACTAGAGCCCGAACCAGTAATTCTAACCCTAGCCATGACTCTTGGACATGCCCCTTAATCGTAACCATTGGCATCACTCACGCTTCATCGTAATCCTTTACCTCAATCCCGCACTTGCCCTCCCATCAGAGAGAAACCTGAAGCCTTTCCATAACACTATCCTTCCTGTACACCTTACAGAACAAAACTAAACTTACTCTAGCCCTTGGAACTATACCTGAACCGACACCATCAGCTTCAACGTCTGTCATGCCGCACCATAAGCCTGAATCTCAAGGTCGCCGTCACCCTCACGTCAGGGACAGATGCGAACTCTAAATGTAACTGCATAATCCTGTCAATCTTACTGAACACCTAACCCTAACCCTAGTGCCAAGCCCTGGACTAGATTTTTCACCCGCAGCAATGATGTCAACTACGACACATCTTAATTCGGAGCTTGAATCTCACACTCGCACTGACATCAGAAGAGAACCCTAATTCTTTCGGAAACCGTCTTTTCCGCACTGGTTTTCTCTTACAGATAACCCTAAGCGTATCCCAGGCCCCTTTCACTGAACCGCCACCATCAGCATCGACGTCTGTCATTCCTCCCCATAATCCTGAAGCTCGTTCTGAACGCTGCCCTCATGTCAGAGTCGGATCAGTACTCTAACTGTCACTCAATCTGCAGCATACTCCTTACCTTACAACTAATGCTGACCCTATCCCTGGTACCGGGATCTGACACTTCACCTTCATCATTGTTGTGACCCTCACTTCACCTTAAACTTAAACTTATTATTGCGCTCACCCTCACATCAGAGGCGGATCCGAATTCTAACTGCAACCCTACTTCACCCGTACTCCTTATCAAACCCATAAACCTACCCTAGATCTGAACCTTGAATCAGATTATTCACCTTCATCGTTGCTACCCACTATGACACCCTTAATGGTGTGACTCGATCTCACACTCGCCCTCAATTTAGAATTGCACCCTAATTCTGTCCATAACCATATTATCTGCATAAACCTGCATAGGCCTTTCCTTACAGAAAACTCTAACCCTAGAACAGGTTCCTTTACCTGCATGCTCACCACCAGCATTGATGTCACCGATGCCATACCTTAATGATGAAGTCCAAACTGGCCTTCACCCACACGTCAGAGTAGGATCCTCTATCTAAACATAACCACATCCACGGCATAAACTAAAACAATTCCCTATCCCTAACCCTAGCACATACCTGTGGCCTGACCATCCATAATCTCCATGGATGTGACCCTTGCCTCATTGTAAGCCTGCGACTGAATTGGACAGTTGCCCTAACCTTGCAGAAGGACCCTCAGTCTAAACGTACCAATACCCTGCCCCTACGGCTTTCCAAAATCCTAACCCTAACCCTAGCCCTGGCTCGTGGTCCTGACACCTCACCTTGACCATTGACGTCAACCATGCCTCACCATAAACCTGATCCACCATCTTGCACTCCCTTTCTCATCAGAACTAGAAGCCAACTCTATCCATAAAGCCAATGTCTCTGCATACCAGAGAGAACAAAAAATTTTAACTCTAAAACTGGTGCCTGGACCTATACACAAAGCGTCATTATCACAAACACCCAGGGATCTCCTCAACACGGAAACGCAAATTCACACTCGCACTCACATCAGAGGTAGACCCTAACCCTAATAATTAACTTATCCTTTCTGCACAACAGCCCTAACCTCTATATTCAAAGCCTAGCCATGACTCTTGGACCTGCCCCTTCACCATAACCGTTGGCATCACCTGCGCTTCATCGTAATCCTAATCTTCAATCCCGAACGTGCCCTCCCATCGGAGAGAAACTCGAAATTTTTCCATAAACCTATCCTTCTTCTACACCTTACAGAGCACAATAAACTTACTCTAGCCCTCGGCATTTTACCTGATCCAAAACCAACAGCCTCAATGTCTGTCTTGCCGCACCATAAGCCTGAAGCTCAAGGTGGCCCTCGCCCTCACTTCAGGGTCAGATGCAAACTCTAAATGTTACTCCACATTCCTGTAAATCTTACTGAACACCTAACCCTAACCCTAGCGCGAAGCCTTGGACTAGATTCTTCACCTACATCATTGATGTCAACTAAGACACATCTTAACTCGGAGCCTGAATTTCACATTCTCAATCACAACAGAAGAGAACCCTTATTCTCTCGGTATCCGTCTCTTCCACAGAGATTTTCTCTTACAGATAGCCCTAACCCTCACCCAGGACACTTTCACTGAACCGCTACCATCAGCATCGACGTCTGTCATTCGTTCCCACAACCCTGAAGCTCGTTCTGGCCACTGCCCTCATGTCAGAGTCGGATCAGAACGCTAAATGTCACTCAATTTTCCGCAGACTCCTTACCTTACAACTAATGCCAACCCTATCCCTGGTGCCAGGATCTGACACTTCACCTTCATCATTGATGTCACACTCACTTCACCTTAAACCTTAAACTTATTCTTGCACAAAACCTCACATCAGAGGTGGATCCGAATTCTAACTGCAACCCTATCTCACCCGTACTCCTTATCGAACACATAACCCTAACCCTAGATCTGACCCTTGAACCAGAATCTTCACCTTCACCGTTGCTATCAACTATGACTCCCTTAATCCTCTGACTCGATCTCACACTCACACTCAATTCAGAATTTTTCGCAAATTCTGTCCATAACCATATTTTCTGCATAGACCTTTCCTTACAGAAAACCCTAACCCTAGCCCCGGATCCTTAACCTGAATGCTCACCGTCAGCATCGGTGTCACCGATGCCACATCTTGATGATGAAGTCCAAGCTGGCCTTCACCCACACGTCAGAGTAGGATGCTTAATCTAAACATAACCACATCCACCGCATAAACTTTAGACAATTGCCTAACCCTAACCCTAGCACATTCCTGTGACCTGAGCCTCCAAAATCATCATGGACGTCACCCTTGCCTCACTGCGACTCAATTGGACAGTTGCCCTAAACTTGGAGAAGGACCCTCAGTCTAAACGTACCAATTGCCTGCCCCTACAGCTTTCCAAAAACCTAACCCTAACACTACCCCTGGCTCGGGGTCCTGACACCTCACCTTGACCATTGACGTCATCCATGCCTCACCATAAACCTGATCCACCATCTTGCGCACCCTGTCACATCAGACTCAGAAGCTAACTCTATCCGTAAAGAGAATGTTTCTGTATACCAGAGAGAACACAGAATTTTAACCCTGAAACTGATGCCTGGACCTGTATACAGAGTGTCAGCATCGGAGACACCCAGGGATCTCCCAACACGGAAACACAATTTCACAGTCACAGTCACATCAGAGCTAGACCTTAAGTCTTATAATTAACTTATTCTTTCTGTACTAGAGCCCGAACCAGTAATTCTAACCCTAGCCATGACTCTTGGACATGCCCCTTAATCGTAACCATTGGCATCACTCACGCTTCATCGTAATCCTTTACCTCAATCCCGCACTTGCCCTCCCATCAGAGAGAAACCTGAAGCCTTTCCATAACCCTATCCTTCCTGTACACCTTACAGAACAAAACTAAACTTACTCTAGCCCTTGGAACTATACCTGAACCGACACCATCAGCTTCAACGTCTGTCATGCCGCACCATAAGCCTGAATCTCAAGGTCGCCATCACCCTCACGTCAGGGACAGATGCGAACTCTAAATGTAACTGCATAATCCTGTCAATCTTACTGAACACCTAACCCTAACCCTAGTGCCAAGCCCTTGACTAGATTTTTCACCCGCAGCAATGATGTCAACTACGACACATCTTAATTCGGAGCTTGAATCTCACACTCGCACTGACATCAGAAGAGAACCCTAATTCTTTCGGAAACCGTCTTTTCCGCACTGATTTTCTCTTACAGATAATCCTAAGCGTATCCCAGGCCCCTTTCACTGAACCGCCTCCATCAGCATCGACGTCTGTCATTCCTCCCCATAATCCTGAAGCTCGTTCTGGACGCTGCCCTCATGTCAGAGTCGGATCAGTACTCTAACTGTCACTCAATCTGCAGCATACTCCTTACCTTACAACTAATGCTGACCGTATCCCTGGTACCGGGATCTGACACTTCACCTTCATCATTGTTGTGACCCTCACTTCACCTGAAACTTAAACTTATTCTTGCACTCACACTCACATCAGAGGCGGATCCGAATTCTAACTGCAACCCTACTTCACCCGTACTCCATATCAAACCCATAACCCTACCCTAGATCTGAACCTTGAATCAGATTATTCACCTTCATCGTTGCTACCCACTATGACACCCTTAATGGTGTGACTCGATCTCACACTCGCCCTCAATTTAGAATTGCACCCTAATTCTGTCCATAACCATATTATCTGCATAAACCTGCATAGACCTTTCCTTATAGAAAACTCTAACCCTGGAACAGGTTCCTTTACCTGCATGCTCACCACCAGCATTGATGTCACCGATGCCATACCTTAATGATGAAGTCCAAACTGGCCTTCACCCACACGTCAGAGTAGGATCCTCTATCTAAACATAACCACATCCACGGCATAAACTAAAACAATTCCCTATCCCTAACCCTAGCACATACCTGTGGCCTGACCATCCATAATCTCCATGGATGTGACCCTTGCCTCATTGTAAGCCTGCGACTGAATTGGACAGTTGCCCTAACTAACCTTGCAGAAGGACCCTCAGTCTAAACGTACCAATACCCTGCCCCTACGGCTTTCCAAAATCCTAACCCTAACCCTAGCCCTGGCTCGTGGTCCTGACACCTCACCTTGACCATTGACATCTACCATGCCTCACCATAAACCTGATCCACCATCTTGCACTCCCTTTCTCATCAGAACTAGAAGCCAACTCTATCCATAAAGCCAATGTCTCTGCATACCAGAGAGAACAAAAAATTTTAACTCTAAAACTGGTGCCTGGACCTATACACAAAGCGTCATTATCACAAACACCCAGGGATCTCCTCAACACGGAAACGCAAATTCACACCCGCACTCACATCAGAGGTAGACCCGAACCCTAATAATTAACTTATCCTTTCTGCACAACAGCCCTAACCTCTATATTCAAAGCCTAGCCATGACTCTTGGACCTGCCCCTTCACCATAACCATTGGCATCACCTGCGCTTCATCGTAATCCTAATCTTCAATCCCGAACGTGCCCTCCCATCGGAGAGAAACTCGAAATTTTTCCATAAACCTATCCTTCTTCTACACCTTACAGAACACAATAAACTTACTCTAGCCCTCGGCATTTTACCTGATCCAAAACCAACAGCCTCAATGTCTGTCTTGCCGCACCATAAGCCTGAAGCTCAAGGTGGCCCTCGCCCTCACTTCAGGGTCAGATGCAAACTCTAAATGTTACTCCACATTCCTGTAAATCTTACTGAACACCTAACCCTAACCCTAGCGCGAAGCCTTGGACTAGATTCTTCACCTACATCATTGATGTCAACTAAGACACATCTTAACTCGGAGCCTGAATTTCACATTCTCAATCACAACAGAAGAGAACCCTTATTCTCTCGGTAACCGTCTCTTCCGCAGAGATTTTCTCTTACAGATAGCCCTAACCCTCTCCCAGGACCCTTTCACTGAACCGCTACCATCAGCATCGACGTCTGTCATTCGTTCCCACAACCCTGAAGCTCGTTCTGGCCACTGCCCTCTTGTCAGAGTCGGATCAGAACGCTAAATGTCACTCAATTTTCCGCAGACTCCTTACCTTACAACTAATGCCAACCCTATCCCTGGTGCCAGGATCTGACACTTCACCTTCATCATTGATGTCACACTCACTTCACCTTAAACCTTAAACTTATTCTTGCACAAAACCTCACATCAGAGGTGGATCCGAATTCTAACTGCAACCCTATCTCACCCGTACTCCTTATCGAACACATAACCCTAACCCTAGATCTGACCCTTGAACCAGAATCTTCACCTTCACCGTTGCTATCAACTATGACTCCCTTAATCCTCTGACTCGATCTCACACTCACACTCAATTCAGAATTTTTCGCAAATTCTGTCCATAACCATATTTTCTGCGTAGACCTTTCCTTACAGAAAACCCTAACCCTAGCCACGGATCCTTAACCTGAATGCTCACCGTCAGCATCGGTGTCACCGATGCCACATCTTGATGATGAAGTCCAAGCTGGCCTTCACCCACACGTCAGAGTAGGATGCTTAATCTAAACATAACCACATCCACCGCATAAACTTTAGACAATTGCCTAACCCTAACCCTAGCACATTCCTGTGACCTGAGCCTCCAAAATCATCATGGACGTCACCCTTGCCTCACTGCGACTCAATTGGACAGTTGCCCTAAACTTGGAGAAGGACCCTCAGTCTAAACGTACCAATTGCCTGCCCCTACAGCTTTCCAAAAACCTAACCCTAACACTACCCCTGGCTCGGGGTCCTGACACCTCACCTTGACCATTGACGTCATCCGTGCCTCACCATAAACCTGATCCACCATCTTGCGCACCCTGTCACATCAGACTCAGAAGCTAACTCTATCCGTAAAGAGAATGTTTCTGTATACCAGAGAGAACACAGAATTTTAACCCTGAAACTGATGCCTGGACCTGTATACAGAGTGTCAGCATCGGAGACACCCAGGGATCTCCCAACACGGAAACACAATTTCACAGTCACAGTCACATCAGAGCTAGACCTTAAGTCTTATAATTAACTTATTCTTTCTGTACTAGAGCCCGAACCAGTAATTCTAACCCTAGCCATGACTCTTGGACATGCCCCTTAATCGTAACCATTGGCATCACTCACGCTTCATCGTAATCCTTTACCTCAATCCCGCACTTGCCCTCCCATCAGAGAGAAACCTGAAGCCTTTCCATAACCCTATCCTTCCTGTACACCTTACAGAACAAAACTAAACTTACTCTAGCCCTTGGGACTATACCTGAACCGACACCGTCAGCTTCAACGTCTGTCATGCCGCACCATAAGCCTGAATCTCAAGGTCGCCGTCACCCTCACGTCAGGGACAGATGCGAACTCTAAATGTAACTGCATAATCCTGTCAATCTTACTGAACACCTAACCCTAACCCTAGTGCCAAGCCCTGGACTAGATTTTTCACCCGCAGCAATGATGTCAACTACGACACATCTTAATTCGGAGCTTGAATCTCACACTCGCACTGACATCAGAAGAGAACCCTAGTTCTTTCGGAAACCGTCTTTTCCGCACTGATTTTCTCTTACAGATAACCCTAAGCGTATCCCAGGCCCCTTTCACTGAACCGCCACCATCAGCATCGACGTCTGTCATTCCTCCCCATAATCCTGAAGCTCGTTCTGGACGCTGCCCTCATGTCAGAGTCGGATCAGTACTCTAACTGTCACTCAATCTGCAGCATACTCCTTACCTTACAACTAATGCTGACCCTATCCCTGGTACCGGGATCTGACACTTCACCTTCATCATTGTTGTGACCCTCACTTCACCTGAAACTTAAACTTATTCTTGCACTCACCCTCACATCAGAGGCGGATCCGAATTCTAACTGCAACCCTACTTCACCCGTACTCCTTATCAAACCCATAACCCTACCCTAGATCTGAACCTTGAATCAGATTATTCACCTTCATCGTTGCTACCCACTATGACACCCTTAATGGTGTGACTCGATCTCACACTCGCCCTCAATTTAGAATTGCACCCTAATTCTGTCCATAACCATATTATCTGCATAAACCTGCATAGACCTTTCCTTACAGAAAACTCTAACCCTAGAACAGGTTCCTTTACCTGCATGCTCACCACCAGCATTGATGTCACCGATGCCATACCTTAATGATGAAGTCCAAACTGGCCTTCACCCACACGTCAGAGTAGGATCCTCTATCTAAACATAACCACATCCACGGCATAAACTAAAACAATTCCCTATCCCTAACCCTAGCACATACCTGTGGCCTGACCATCCATAATCTCCATGGATGTGACCCTTGCCTCATTGTAAGCCTGCGACTGAATTGGACAGTTGCCCTAACCTTGCAGAAGGACCCTCAGTCTAAACGTACCAATACCCTGCCCCTACGGCTTTCCAAAATCCTAACCCTAACCCTAGCCCTGGCTCGTGGTCCTGACACCTCACCTTGACCATTGACGTCAACCATGCCTCACCATAAACCTGATCCACCATCTTGCACTCCCTTTCTCATCAGAACTAGAAGCCAACTCTATCCATAAAGCCAATGTCTCTGCATACCAGAGAGAACAAAAAATTTTAACTCTAAAACTGGTGCCTGGACCTATACACAAAGCGTCATTATCACAAACACCCAGGGATCTCCTCAACACGGAAACGCAAATTCACACTCGCACTCACATCAGAGGTAGACCCTAACCCTAATAATTAACTTATCCTTTCTGCACAACAGCCCTAACCTCTATATTCAAAGCCTAGCCATGACTCTTGGACCTGCCCCTTCACCATAACCGTTGGCATCACCTGCGCTTCATCGTAATCCTAATCTTCAATCCCGAACGTGCCCTCCCATCGGAGAGAAACTCGAAATTTTTCCATAAACCTATCCTTCTTCTACACCTTACAGAGCACAATAAACTTACTCTAGCCCTCGGCATTTTACCTGATCCAAAACCAACAGCCTCAATGTCTGTCTTGCCGCACCATAAGCCTGAAGCTCAAGGTGGCCCTCGCCCTCACTTCAGGGTCAGATGCAAACTCTAAATGTTACTCCACATTCCTGTAAATCTTACTGAACACCTAACCCTAACCCTAGCGCGAAGCCTTGGACTAGATTCTTCACCTACAACATTGATGTCAACTAAGACACATCTTAACTCGGAGCCTGAATTTCACATTCTCAATCACAACAGAAGAGAACCCTTATTCTCTCGGTAACCGTCTCTTCCGCAGAGATTTTCTCTCACAGATAGCCCTAACCCTCTCCCAGGACCCTTTCACTGAACCGCTACCATCAGCATCGACGTCTGCCATTCGTGCCCACAACCCTGAAGCTCGTTCTGGCCACTGCCCTCTTGTCAGAGTCGGATCAGAACGCTAAATGTCACTCAATTTTCCGCAGACTCCTTACCTTACAACTAATGCCAACCCTATCCCTGGTGCCAGGATCTGACACTTCACCTTCATCATTGATGTCACACTCACTTCATCTTAAACCTTAAACTTATTCTTGCACAAAACCTCACATCAGAGGTGGATCCGAATTCTAACGGCAACCCTATCTCACCCGTACTCCCTATCGAACACATAACCCTAACCCTAGATCTGACCCTTGAACCAGAATCTTCACCTTCACCGTTGCTATCAACTATGACTCCCTTAATCCTCTGACTCGACCTCACACTCACACTCAATTCAGAATTTTTCGCAAATTCTGTCCATAACCATATTTTCTGCATAGACCTTTCCTTACAGAAAACCCTAACCCTAGCCCCGGATCCTTAACCTGAATGCTCACCGTCAGCATTGGTGTCACCGATGCCACATCTTGATGATGAAGTCCAAGCTGGCCTTCACCCACACGTCAGAGTAGGATGCTTAATCTAAACATAACCACATCCACCGCATAAACTTTAGACAATTGCCTAACCCTAACCCTAGCACATTCCTGTGACCTGAGCCTCCAAAATCATCATGGACGTCACCCTTGCCTCACTGCGACTCAATTGGACAGTTGCCCTAAACTTGGAGAAGGACCCTCAGTCTAAACGTACCAATTGCCTGCCCCTACAGCTTTCCGAAAACCTAACCCTAACACTACCCCTGGCTCGGGGTCCTGACACCTCACCTTGACCATTGACGTCATCCGTGCCTCACCATAAACCTGATCCACCATCTTGCACACCCTGTCACATCAGACTCAGAAGCTAACTCTATCCGTAAAGAGAATGTTTCTGTATACCAGAGAGAACACAGAATTTTAACCCTGAAACTGATGCCTGGACTTGTATACAGAGTGTCAGCATCGGAGACACCCAGGGATCTCCCAACACGGCAACACAATTTCACAGTCACAGTCACATCAGAGCTAGACCTTAAGTCTTATAATTAACTTATTCTTTCTGTACTAGAGCCCGAACCAGTAATTCTAACCCAAGCCATGACTCTTGGACATGCCCCTTAATCGTAACCATTGGCATCACTCACGCTTCATCGTAATCCTTTACCTCAATCCCGCACTTGCCCTCCCATCAGAGAGAAACCTGAAGCCTTTCCATAACCCTATCCTTCCTGTACAGCTTACAGAACAAAACTAAACTTACTCTAGCCCTTGGGACTATACCTGAACCGACACCGTCAGCTTCAACGTCTGTCATGCCGCACCATAAGCCTGAATCTCAAGGTCGCCGTCACCCGCACGTCAGGGACAGATGCGAACTCTAAATGTAACTGCATAATCCTGTCAATCTTACTGAACACCTAACCCTAACCCTAGTGCCAAGCCCTGGACTAGATTTTTCACCCGCAGCAATGATGTCAACTACGACACATCTTAATTCGGAGCTTGAATCTCACACTCGCACTGACATCAGAAGAGAACCCTAGTTCTTTCGGAAACCGTCTTTTCCGCACTGATTTTCTCTTACAGATAACCCTAAGCGTATCCCAGGCCCCTTTCACTGAACCGCCACCATCAGCATCGACGTCTGTCATTCCTCCCCATAATCCTGAAGCTCGTTCTGGACGCTGCCCTCATGTCAGAGTCGGATCAGTACTCTAACTGTCACTCAATCTGCAGCATACTCCTTACCTTACAACTAATGCTGACCCTATCCCTGGTACCGGGATCTGACACTTCACCTTCATCATTGTTGTGACCCTCACTTCACCTGAAACTTAAACTTATTCTTGCACTCACCCTCACATCAGAGGCGGATCCGAATTCTAACTGCAACCCTACTTCACCCGTACTCCTTATCAAACCCATAACCCTACCCTAGATCTGAACCTTGAATCAGATTATTCACCTTCATCGTTGCTACCCACTATGACACCCTTAATGGTGTGACTCGATCTCACACTCGCCCTCAATTTAGAATTGCACCCTAATTCTGTCCATAACCATATTATCTGCATAAACCTGCATAGACCTTTCCTTACAGAAAACTCTAACCCTAGAACAGGTTCCTTTACCTGCATGCTCACCACCAGCATTGATGTCACCGATGCCATACCTTAATGATGAAGTCCAAACTGGCCTTCACCCACACGTCAGAGTAGGATCCTCTATCTAAACATAACCACATCCACGGCATAAACTAAAACAATTCCCTATCCCTAACCCTAGCACATACCTGTGGCCTGACCATCCATAATCTCCATGGATGTGACCCTTGCCTCATTGTAAGCCTGCGACTGAATTGGACAGTTGCCCTAACCTTGCAGAAGGACCCTCAGTCTAAACGTACCAATACCCTGCCCCTACGGCTTTCCAAAATCCTAACCCTAACCCTAGCCCTGGCTCGTGGTCCTGACACCTCACCTTGACCATTGACGTCAACCATGCCTCACCATAAACCTGATCCACCATCTTGCACTCCCTTTCTCATCAGAACTAGAAGCCAACTCTATCCATAAAGCCAATGTCTCTGCATACCAGAGAGAACAAAAAATTTTAACTCTAAAACTGGTGCCTGGACCTATACACAAAGCGTCATTATCACAAACACCCAGGGATCTCCTCAACACGGAAACGCAAATTCACACTCGCACTCACATCAGAGGTAGACCCTAACCCTAATAATTAACTTATCCTTTCTGCACAACAGCCCTAACCTCTATATTCAAAGCCTAGCCATGACTCTTGGACCTGCCCCTTCACCATAACCGTTGGCATCACCTGCGCTTCATCGTAATCCTAATCTTCAATCCCGAACGTGCCCTCCCATCGGAGAGAAACTCGAAATTTTTCCATAAACCTATCCTTCTTCTACACCTTACAGAGCACAATAAACTTACTCTAGCCCTCGGCATTTTACCTGATCCAAAACCAACAGCCTCAATGTCTGTCTTGCCGCACCATAAGCCTGAAGCTCAAGGTGGCCCTCGCCCTCACTTCAGGGTCAGATGCAAACTCTAAATGTTACTCCACATTCCTGTAAATCTTACTGAACACCTAACCCTAACCCTAGCGCGAAGCCTTGGACTAGATTCTTCACCTACAACATTGATGTCAACTAAGACACATCTTAACTCGGAGCCTGAATTTCACATTCTCAATCACAACAGAAGAGAACCCTTATTCTCTCGGTAACCGTCTCTTCCGCAGAGATTTTCTCTCACAGATAGCCCTAACCCTCTCCCAGGACCCTTTCACTGAACCGCTACCATCAGCATCGACGTCTGCCATTCGTGCCCACAACCCTGAAGCTCGTTCTGGCCACTGCCCTCTTGTCAGAGTCGGATCAGAACGCTAAATGTCACTCAATTTTCCGCAGACTCCTTACCTTACAACTAATGCCAACCCTATCCCTGGTGCCAGGATCTGACACTTCACCTTCATCATTGATGTCACACTCACTTCATCTTAAACCTTAAACTTATTCTTGCACAAAACCTCACATCAGAGGTGGATCCGAATTCTAACGGCAACCCTATCTCACCCGTACTCCCTATCGAACACATAACCCTAACCCTAGATCTGACCCTTGAACCAGAATCTTCACCTTCACCGTTGCTATCAACTATGACTCCCTAAATCCTCTGACTCGACCTCACACTCACACTCAATTCAGAATTTTTCGCAAATTCTGTCCATAACCATATTTTCTGCATAGACCTTTCCTTACAGAAAACCCTAACCCTAGCCCCGGATCCTTAACCTGAATGCTCACCGTCAGCATTGGTGTCACCGATGCCACATCTTGATGATGAAGTCCAAGCTGGCCTTCACCCACACGTCAGAGTAGGATGCTTAATCTAAACATAACCACATCCACCGCATAAACTTTAGACAATTGCCTAACCCTAACCCTAGCACATTCCTGTGACCTGAGCCTCCAAAATCATCATGGACGTCACCCTTGCCTCACTGCGACTCAATTGGACAGTTGCCCTAAACTTGGAGAAGGACCCTCAGTCTAAACGTACCAATTGCCTGCCCCTACAGCTTTCCGAAAACCTAACCCTAACACTACCCCTGGCTCGGGGTCCTGACACCTCACCTTGACCATTGACGTCATCCGTGCCTCACCATAAACCTGATCCACCATCTTGCACACCCTGTCACATCAGACTCAGAAGCTAACTCTATCCGTAAAGAGAATG
This sequence comes from Manis javanica, assembly GCF_040802235.1. Lineage (NCBI taxonomy): Eukaryota > Metazoa > Chordata > Mammalia > Pholidota > Manidae > Manis > Manis javanica. The sequence goes on along the minus strand of NC_133169.1, from coordinate 35,418,821 downwards.
TTTCTGTATACCAGAGAGAACACAGAATTTTAACCCTGAAACTGATGCCTGGACTTGTATACAGAGTGTCAGCATCGGAGACACCCAGGGATCTCCCAACACGGCAACACATTTTCACAGTCACAGTCACATCAGAGCTAGACCTTAAGTCTTATAATTAACTTATTCTTTCTGTACTAGAGCCCGAACCAGTAATTCTAACCCAAGCCATGACTCTTGGACATGCCCCTTAATCGTAACCATTGGCATCACACACGCTTCATTGTAATCCTTTAAATCAATCCCGCACTTGCCCTCCCATCAGAGAGAAACCTGAAGTCTTTCCATAACCCTATCCTTCCTGTACACCTTACAGAACAAAACTAAACTTACTCTAGCCCTTGGGACTATACCTGAACCGACACCGTCAGCTTCAACGTCTGTCATGCCGCACCATAAGCCTGAATCTCAAGGTCGCCGTCACCCGCACGTCAGGGACAGATGCGAACTCTAAATGTAACTGCATAATCCTGTCGATCTTACTGAACACCTAACCCTAACCCTAGTGCCAAGCCCTGGACTAGATTTTTCACCCGCAGCAATGATGTCAACTATGACACATCTTAATTCGGAGCTTGAATCTCACACTCGCACTGACATCAGAAGAGAACCCTAGTTCTTTCGGAAACCGTCTTTTCCGCACTGATTTTCTCTTACAGATAACCCTAAGCGTATCCCAGGCCCCTTTCACTGAACCGCCACCAACAGCATCGACGTCTGTCATTCCTCCCCATAATCCTGAAGCTCGTTCTGGACGCTGCCCTCATGTCAGAGTCGGATCAGTACTCTAACTGTCACTCAATCTGCAGCATACTCCTTACCTTACAACTAATGCTGACCCTATCCCTGGTACCGGGATCTGACACTTCACCTTCATCATTGTTGTGACCCTCACTTCACCTGAAACTTAAACTTATTCTTGCACTCACCCTCACATCAGAGGCGGATCCGAATTCTAACTGCAACCCTACTTCACCCGTACTCCTTATCAAACCCATAACCCTACCCTAGATCTGAACCTTGAATCAGATTATTCACCTTCATCGTTGCTACCCACTATGACACCCTTAATGGTGTGACTCGATCTCACTCTCGCCCTCAATTTAGAATTGCACCCTAATTCTGTCCATAACCATATTATCTGCATAAACCTGCATAGGCCTTTCCTTACAGAAAACTCTAACCCTAGAACAGGTTCCTTTACCTGCATGCTCACCACCAGCATTGATGTCACCGATGCCATACCTTAATGATGAAGTCCAAACTGGCCTTCACCCACACGTCAGAGTAGGATCCTCTATCTAAACATAACCACATCCACGGCATAAACTAAAACAATTCCCTATCCCTAACCCTAGCACATACCTGTGGCCTGACCATCCATAATCTCCATGGATGTGACCCTTGCCTCATTGTAAGCCTGCGACTGAATTGGACAGTTGCCCTAACCTTGCAGAAGGACCCTCAGTCTAAACGTACCAATACACTGCCCCTACGGCTTTCCAAAATCCTAACCCTAACCCTAGCCCTGGCTCGTGGTCCTGACACCTCACCTTGACCATTGACGTCAACCATGCCTCACCATAAACCTGATCCACCATCTTGCACTCCCTTTCTCATCAGAACTAGAAGCCAACTCTATCCATAAAGCCAATGTCTCTGCATACCAGAGAGAACAAAAAATTTTAACTCTAAAACTGGTGCCTGGACCTATACACAAAGCGTCATTATCACAAACACCCAGGGATCTCCTCAACACGGAAACGCAAATTCACAATCGCACTCACATCAGAGGTAGACCCTAACCCTAATAATTAACTTATCCTTTCTGCACAACAGCCCTAACCTCTATATTCAAAGCCTAGCCATGACTCTTGGACCTGCCCCTTCACCATAACCGTTGGCATCACCTGCGCTTCATCGTAATCCTAATCTTCAATCCCGAACGTGCCCTCCCATCGGAGAGAAACTCGAAATTTTTCCATAAACCTATCCTTCTTCTACACCTTACAGAACACAATAAACTTACTCTAGCCCTCGGCATTTTACCTGATCCAAAACCAACAGCCTCAATGTCTGTCTTGCCGCACCATAAGCCTGAAGCTCAAGGTGGCCCTCGCCCTCACTTCAGGGTCAGATGCAAACTCTAAATGTTACTCCACATTCCTGTAAATCTTACTGAACACCTAACCCTAACCCTAGCGCGAAGCCTTGGACTAGATTCTTCACCTACAACATTGATGTCAACTAAGACACATCTTAACTCGGAGCCTGAATTTCACATTCTCAATCACAACAGAAGAGAACCCTTATTCTCTCGGTAACCGTCTCTTCCGCAGAGATTTTCTCTCACAGATAGCCCTAACCCTCTCCCAGGACCCTTTCACTGAACCGCTACCATCAGCATCGACGTCTGCCATTCTTGCCCACAACCCTGAAGCTCGTTCTGGCCACTGCCCTCTTGTCAGAGTCGGATCAGAACGCTAAATGTCACTCAATTTTCCGCAGACTCCTTACCTTACAACTAATGCCAACCCTATCCCTGGTGCCAGGATCTGACACTTCACCTTCATCATTGATGTCACACTCACTTCACCTTAAACCTTAAACTTATTCTTGCACAAAACCTCACATCAGAGGTGGATCCGAATTCTAACGGCAACCCTATCTCACCCGTACTCCTTATCGAACACATAACCCTAACCCTAGATCTGACCCTTGAACCAGAAACTTCACCTTCACCGTTGCTATCAACTATGACTCCCTTAATCCTCTGACTCGACCTCACACTCACACTCAATTCAGAATTTTTCGCAAATTCTGTCCATAACCATATTTTCTGCATAGACCTTTCCTTACAGAAAACCCTAACCCTAGCCCCGGATCCTTAACCTGAATGCTCACCGTCAGCATTGGTGTCACCGATGCCACATCTTGATGATGAAGTCCAAGCTGGCCTTCACCCACACGTCAGAGTAGGATGCTTAATCTAAACATAACCACATCCACCGCATAAACTTTAGACAATTGCCTAACCCTAACCCTAGCACATTCATGTGTCCTGAGCCTCCAAAATCATCATGGACGTCACCCTTGCCTCACTGCGACTCAATTTGACAGTTGCCCTAAACTTGGAGAAGGACCCTCAGTCTAAACGTACCAATTGCCTGCCCCTACAGCTTTCCGAAAACCTAACCCTAACACTACCCCTGGCTCGGGGACCTGACAGCTCACCTTGACCATTGACGTCATCCGTGCCTCACCATAAACCTGATCCACCATCTTGCGCACCCTGTCACATCAGACTCAGAAGCTAACTCTATCCGTAAAGAGAATGTTTCTGTATACCAGAGAGAACACAGAATTTTAACCCTGAAACTGATGCCTGGACCTGTATACAGAGTGTCAGCATCGGAGACACCCAGGGATCTCCCAACACGGCAACACAATTTCACAGTCACAGTCACATCAGAGCTAGACCTTAAGTCTTATAATTAACTTATTCTTTCTGTACTAGAGCCCGAACCAGTAATTCTAACCCAAGCCATGACTCTTGGACATGCCCCTTAATCGTAACCATTGGCATCACTCACGCTTCATCGTAATCCTTTACCTCAATCCCGCACTTGCCCTCCCATCAGAGAGAAACCTGAAGCCTTTCCATAACCCTATCCTTCCTGTACACCTTACAGAACAAAACTAAACCTACTCTATCCCTTGGGACTATACCTGAATCGACACCGTCAGCTTCAACGTCTGTCATGCCGCACCATAAGCCTGAATCTCAAGGTCGCCATCACCCGCACGTCAGGGACAGATGCGAACTCTAAATGTAACTGCATAATCCTGTTAATCTTACTGAACACCTAACCCTAACCCTAGTGCTAAGCCCTGGACTAGATTTTTCACCCGCAGCAATGATGTCAACTACGACACATCTTAATTCGGAGCTTGAATCTCACACTCGCACTGACATCAGAAGAGAACCCTAATTCTTTCGGAAACCGTCTTTTCCGCACTGATTTTCTCTTACAGATAACCCTAAGCGTATCCCAGGCCCCTTTCACTGAACCGCCACCATCAGCATCGACGTCTGTCATTCCTCCCCATAATCCTGAAGCTCGTTCTGCACGCTGCCCTCATGTCAGAGTCGGATCAGTACTCTAACTGTCACTCAATCTGCAGCATACTCCTTACCTTACAACTAATGCTGACCCTATCCCTGGTACCGGGATCTGACACTTCACCTTCATCATTGTTGTGACCCTCACTTCACCTGAAACTTAAACTTATTCTTGCACTCACCCTCACATCAGAGGCGGATCCGAATTCTAACTGCAACCCTACTTCACCCGTACTCCTTATGAAACCCATAACCCTACCCTAGATCTGAACCTTGAATCAGATTATTCACCTTCATCGTTGCTACCCACTATGACACCCTTAATGGTGTGACTCGATCTCACACTCGCCCTCAATTTAGAATTGCACCCTAATTCTGTCCATAACCATATTATCTGCATAAACCTGCATAGACCTTTCCTTACAGAAAACTCTAACCCTAGAACAGGTTCCTTTACCTGCATGCTCACCACCAGCATTGATGTCACCGATGCCATACCTTAATGATGAAGTCCAAACTGGCCTTCACCCACACGTCAGAGTAGGATCCTCTATCTAAACATAACCACATCCACGGCATAAACTAAAACAATTCCCTATCCCTAACCCTAGCACATACCTGTGGCCTGACCATCCATAATCTCCATGGATGTGACCCTTGCCTCATTGTAAGCCTGCGACTGAATTGGACAGTTGCCCTAACCTTGCAGAAGGACCCTCAGTCTAAACGTACCAATACCCTGCCCCTACGGCTTTCCAAAATCCTAACCCTAACCCTAGCCCTGGCTCGTGGTCCTGACACCTCACCTTGACCATTGACGTCAACCATGCCTCACCATAAACCTGATCCACCATCTTGCACTCCCTTTCTCATCAGAACTAGAAGCCAACTCTATCCATAAAGCCACTGTCTCTGCATACCAGAGAGAACAAAAAATTTTAACTCTAAAACTGGTGCCTGGACCTATACACAAAGCGTCATTATCACAAACACCCAGGGATCTCCTCAACACGGAAACGCAAATTCACACTCGCACTCACATCAGAGGTAGACCCTAACCCTAATAATTAACTTATCCTTTCTGCACAACAGCCCTAACCTCTATATTCAAAGCCTAGCCATGACTCTTGGACCTGCCCCTTCACCATAACCGTTGGCATCACCTGCGCTTCATCGTAATCCTAATCTTCAATCCCGAACGTGCCCTCCCATCGGAGAGAAACTCGAAATTTTTCCATAAACCTATCCTTCTTCTACACCTTACAGAACACAATAAACTTACTCTAGCCCTCGGCATTTTACCTGATCCAAAACCAACAGCCTCAATGTCTGTCTTGCCGCACCATAAGCCTGAAGCTCAAGGTGGACCTCGCCCTCACTTCAGGGTCAGATGCAAACTCTAAATGTTACTCCACATTCCTGTAAATCTTACTGAACACCTAACCCTAACCCTAGCGCGAAGCCTTGGACTAGATTCTTCACCTACAACATTGATGTCAACTAAGACACATCTTAACTCGGAGCCTGAATTTCACATTCTCAATCACAACAGAAGAGAACCCTTATTCTCTCGGTAACCATCTCTTCCGCAGAGATTTTCTCTTACAGATAGCCCTAACCCTCTCCCAGGACCCTTTCACTGAACCGCTACCATCAGCATCTACGTCTGTCATTCGTTCCCACAACCCTGAAGCTCGTTCTGGCCACTGCCCTCTTGTCAGAGTCGGATCAGAACGCTAAATGTCACTCAATTTTCCGAAGAATCCTTACCTTACAACTAATGCCAACCCTATCCCTGGTGCCAGGATCTGACACTTCACCTTCATCATTGATGTCACACTCACTTCACCTTAAACCTTAAAGTTATTCTTGCACAAAACCTCACATCAGAGGTGGATCCGAATTCTAACTGCAACCCTATCTCACCCGTACTCCTTATCGAACACATAACCCTAACCCTAGATCTGACCCTTGAACCAGAATCTTCACCTTCACCGTTGCTATCAACTATGACTCCCTTAATCCTCTGACTCGATCTCACACTCACACTCAATTCAGAATTTTTCGCAAATTCTGTCCATAACCATATTTTCTGCATAGACCTTTCCTTACAGAAAACCCTAACCCTAGCCCCGGATCCTTAACCTGAATGCTCACCGTCAGCATCGGTGTCACCGATGCCACATCTTGATGATGAAGTCCAAGCTGGCCTTCACCCACACGTCAGAGTAGGATGCTTAATCTAAACATAACCACATCCACCGCATAAACTTTAGACAATTGCCTAACCCTAACCCTAGCACATTCCTGTGACCTGAGCCTCCAAAATCATCATGGACGTCACCCTTGCCTCACTGCGACTCAGTTGGACAGTTGCCCTAAACTTGGAGAAGGACCCTCAGTCTAAACGTACCAATTGCCTGCCCCTACAGCTTTCCAAAAACCTAACCCTAACACTACCCCTGGCTCGGGGTCCTGACACCTCACCTTGACCATTGATGTCATCCATGCCTCACCATAAACCTGATCCACCATCTTGCGCACCCTGTCACATCAGACTCAGAAGCTAACTCTATCCGTAAAGAGAATGTTTCTGTATACCAGAGAGAACACAGAATTTTAACCCTGAAACTGATGCCTGGACCTGTATACAGAGTGTCAGCATCGGAGACACCCAGGGATCTCCCAACACGGAAACACAATTTCACAGTCACAGTCACATCAGAGCTAGACCTTAAGTCTTATACTTAACTTATTCTTTCTGTACTAGAGCCCGAACCAGTAATTCTAACCCTAGCCATGACTCTTGGACATGCCCCTTAATCGTAACCATTGGCATCACTCACGCTTCATCGTAATCCTTTACCTCAATCCCGCACTTGCCCTCCCATCAGAGAGAAACCTGAAGCCTTTCCATAACCCTATCCTTCCTGTACACCTTACAGAACAAAACTAAACTTACTCTAGCCCTTGGAACTATACCTGAACCGACACCATCAGCTTCAACGTCTGTCATGCCGCACCATAAGCCTGAATCTCAAGGTCGCCGTCACCCGCACGTCAGGGACAGATGCGAACTCTAAATGTAACTGCATAATCCTGTCAATCGTACTGAGCACCTAACCCTAACCCTAGTGCCAAGCCCTGGACTAGATTTTTCACCCGCAGCAATGATGTCAACTACGACACATCTTAATTCGGAGCTTGAATCTCACACTCGCACTGACATCAGAAGAGAACCCTAATTCTTTCGGAAACCGTCTTTTCCGCACTGATTTTCTCTTACAGATAACCCTAAGCGTATCCCAGGCCCCTTTCACTGAACCGCCACCATCAGCATCGACGTCTGTCATTCCTCCCCATAATCCTGAAGCTCGTTCTGGACGCTGCCCTCATGTCAGAGTCGGATCAGTACTCTAACTGTCACTCAATCTGCAGCATACTCCTTACCTTACAACTAATGCTGACCCTATCCCTGGTACCGGGATCTGACACTTCACCTTCATCATTGTTGTGACCCTCACTTCACCTGAAACTTAAACTTATTCTTGCACTCACCCTCACATCAGAGGCGGATCCGAATTCTAACTGCAACCCTACTTCACCCGTACTCCTTATCAAACCCATAACCCTACCCTAGATCTGAACCTTGAATCAGATTATTCACCTTCATCGTTGCTACCCACTATGACACCCTTAATGGTGTGACTCGATCTCACACTCGCCCTCAATTTAGAATTGCACCCTAATTCTGTCCATAACCATATTATCTGCATAAACCTGCATAGACCTTTCCTTACAGAAAACTCTAACCCTGGAACAGGTTCCTTTACCTGCATGCTCACCACCAGCATTGATGTCACCGATGCCATACCTTAATGATGAAGTCCAAACTGGCCTTCACCCACACGTCAGAGTAGGATCCTCTATCTAAACATAACCACATCCACGGCATAAACTAAAACAATTCCCTATCCCTAACCCTAGCACATACCTGTGGCCTGACCATCCATAATCTCCATGGATGTGACCCTTGCCTCATTGTAAGCCTGCGACTGAATTGGACAGTTGCCCTAACCTTGCAGAAGGACCCTCAGTCTAAACGTACCAATACCCTGCCCCTACGGCTTTCCAAAATCCTAACCCTAACCCTAGCCCTGGCTCGTGGTCCTGACACCTCACCTTGACCATTGACGTCAACCATGCCTCACCATAAACCTGATCCACCATCTTGCACTCCCTTTCTCATCAGAACTAGAAGCCAACTCTATCCATAAAGCCACTGTCTCTGCATACCAGAGAGAACAAAAAATTTTAACTCTAAAACTGGTGCCTGGACCTATACACAAAGCGTCATTATCACAAACACCCAGGGATCTCCTCAACACGGAAACGCAAATTCACACTCGCACTCACATCAGAGGTAGACCCTAACCCTAATAATTAACTTATCCTTTCTGCACAACAGCCCTAACCTCTATATTCAAAGCCTAGCCATGACTCTTGGACCTGCCCCTTCACCATAACCATTGGCATCACCTGCGCTTCATCGTAATCTTAATCTTCAATCCCGAACGTGCCCTCCCATCGGAGAGAAACTCGAAATTTTTCCATAAACCTATCCTTCTTCTACACCTTACAGAACACAATAAACTTACTCTAGCCCTCGGCATTTTACCTGATCCAAAACCAACAGCCTCAATGTCTGTCTTGCCGCACCATAAGCCTGAAGCTCAAGGTGGCCCTCGCCCTCACTTCAGGGTCAGATGCAAACTCTAAATGTTACTCCACATTCCTGTAAATCTTACTGAACACCTAACCCTAACCCTAGCGCGAAGCCTTGGACTAGATTCTTCACCTACAACATTGATGTCAACTAAGACACATCTTAACTCGGAGCCTGAATTTCACATTCTCAATCACAACAGAAGAGAACCCTTATTCTCTCGGTAACCGTCTCTTCCGCAGAGATTTTCTCTTACAGATAGCCCTAACCCTCTCCCAGGACCCTTTCACTGAACCGCTACCATCAGCATCGACGTCTGTCATTCGTTCCCACAACCCTGAAGCTCGTTCTGGCCACTGCCCTCTTGTCAGAGTCGGATCAGAACGCTAAATGTCACTCAATTTTCCGCAGAATCCTTACCTTACAACTAATGCCAACCCTATCCCTGGTGCCAGGATCTGACACTTCACCTTCATCATTGATGTCACACTCACTTCACCTTAAACCTTAAACTTATTCTTGCACAAAACCTCACATCAGAGGTGGATCCGAATTCTAACTGCAACCCTATCTCACCCGTACTCCTTATCGAACACATAACCCTAACCCTAGATCTGACCCTTGAACCAGAATCTTCACCTTCACCGTTGCTATCAACTATGACTCCCTTAATCCTCTGACTTGATCTCACACTCACACTCAATTCAGAATTTTTCGCAAATTCTGTCCATAACCATATTTTCTGCATAGACCTTTCCTTACAGAAAACCCTAACCCTAGCCCCGGATCCTTAACCTGAATGCTCACCGTCAGCATCGGTGTCACCGATGCCACATCTTGATGATGAAGTCCAAGCTGGCCTTCACCCACACGTCAGAGTAGGATGCTTAATCTAAACATAACCACATCCACCGCATAAACTTTAGACAATTGCCTAACCCTAACCCTAGCACATTCCTGTGACCTGAGCCTCCAAAATCATCATGGACGTCACCCTTGCCTCACTGCGACTCAGTTGGACAGTTGCCCTAAACTTGGAGAAGGACCCTCAGTCTAAACGTACCAATTGCCTGCCCCTACAGCTTTCCAAAAACCTAACCCTAACACTACCCCTGGCTCGGGCTCCTGAGACCTCACCTTGACCATTGACGTCATCCATGCCTCACCATAAACCTGATCCACCATCTTGCGCACCCTGTCACATCAGACTCAGAAGCTAACTCTATCCGTAAAGAGAATGTTTCTGTATACCAGAGAGAACACAGAATTTTAACCCTGAAACTGATGCCTGGACCTGTAGACAGAGTGTCAGCATCGGAGACACCCAGGGATCTCCCAACACGGAAACACAATTTCACAGTCACAGTCACATCAGAGCTAGACCTTAAGTCTTATACTTAACTTATTCTTTCTGTACTACAGCCCGAACCAGTAATTCTAACCCTAGCCATGACTCTTGGACATGCCCCTTAATCGTAACCATTGGCATCACTCACGCTTCATCGTAATCCTTTACCTCAATCCCGCACTTGCCCTCCCATCAGAGAGAAACCTGAAGCCTTTCCATAACCCTATCCTTCCTGTACACCTTACAGAACAAAACTAAACTTACTCTAGCCCTTGGAACTATACCTGAACCGACACCATCAGCTTCAACGTCTGTCATGCCGCACCATAAGCCTGAATCTCAAGGTCGCCGTCACCCGCACGTCAGGGACAGATGCGAACTCTAAATGTAACTGCATAATCCTGTCAATCGTACTGAGCACCTAACCCTAACCCTAGTGCCAAGCCCTGGACTAGATTTTTCACCCGCAGCAATGATGTCAACTACGACACATCTTAATTCGGAGCTTGAATCTCACACTCGCACTGACATCAGAAGAGAACCCTAATTCTTTCGGAAACCGTCTTTTCCGCACTGATTTTCTCTTACAGATAACCCTAAGCGTATCCCAGGCCCCTTTCACTGAACCGCCACCATCAGCATCGACGTCTGTCATTCCTCCCCATAATCCTGAAGCTCGTTCTGGACGCTGCCCTCATGTCAGAGTCGGATCAGTACTCTAACTGTCACTCAATCTGCAGCATACTCCTTACCTTACAACTAATGCTGACCCTATCCCTGGTACCGGGATCTGACACTTCACCTTCATCATTGTTGTGACCCTCACTTCACCTGAAACTTAAACTTATTCTTGCACTCACCCTCACATCAGAGGCGGATCCGAATTCTAACTGCAACCCTACTTCACCCGTACTCCTTATCAAACCCATAACCCTACCCTAGATCTGAACCTTGAATCAGATTATTCACCTTCATCGTTGCTACCCACTATGACACCCTTAATGGTGTGACTCGATCTCACACTCGCCCTCAATTTAGAATTGCACCCTAATTCTGTCCATAACCATATTATCTGCATAAACCTGCATAGACCTTTCCTTACAGAAAACTCTAACCCTGGAACAGGTTCCTTTACCTGCATGCTCACCACCAGCATTGATGTCACCGATGCCATACCTTAATGATGAAGTCCAAACTGGCCTTCACCCACACGTCAGAGTAGGATCCTCTATCTAAACATAACCACATCCACGGCATAAACTAAAACAATTCCCTATCCCTAACCCTAGCACATACCTGTGGCCTGACCATCCATAATCTCCATGGATGTGACCCTTGCCTCATTGTAAGCCTGCGACTGAATTGGACAGTTGCCCTAACCTTGCAGAAGGACCCTCAGTCTAAACGTACCAATACCCTGCCCCTACGGCTTTCCAAAATCCTAACCCTAACCCTAGCCCTGGCTCGTGGTCCTGACACCTCACCTTGACCATTGACGTCAACCATGCCTCACCATAAACCTGATCCACCATCTTGCACTCCCTTTCTCATCAGAACTAGAAGCCAACTCTATCCATAAAGCCACTGTCTCTGCATACCAGAGAGAACAAAAAATTTTAACTCTAAAACTGGTGCCTGGACCTATACACAAAGCGTCATTATCACAAACACCCAGGGATCTCCTCAACACGGAAACGCAAATTCACACTCGCACTCACATCAGAGGTAGACCCTAACCCTAATAATTAACTTATCCTTTCTGCACAACAGCCCTAACCTCTATATTCAAAGCCTAGCCATGACTCTTGGACCTGCCCCTTCACCATAACCATTGGCATCACCTGCGCTTCATCGTAATCTTAATCTTCAATCCCGAACGTGCCCTCCCATCGGAGAGAAACTCGAAATTTTTCCATAAACCTATCCTTCTTCTACACCTTACAGAACACAATAAACTTACTCTAGCCCTCGGCATTTTACCTGATCCAAAACCAACAGCCTCAATGTCTGTCTTGCCGCACCATAAGCCTGAAGCTCAAGGTGGCCCTCGCCCTCACTTCAGGGTCAGATGCAAACTCTAAATGTTACTCCACATTCCTGTAAATCTTACTGAACACCTAACCCTAACCCTAGCGCGAAGCCTTGGACTAGATTCTTCACCTACAACATTGATGTCAACTAAGACACATCTTAACTCGGAGCCTGAATTTCACATTCTCAATCACAACAGAAGAGAACCCTTATTCTCTCGGTAACCGTCTCTTCCGCAGAGATTTTCTCTTACAGATAGCCCTAACCCTCTCCCAGGACCCTTTCACTGAACCGCTACCATCAGCATCGACGTCTGTCATTCGTTCCCACAACCCTGAAGCTCGTTCTGGCCACTGCCCTCTTGTCAGAGTCGGATCAGAACGCTAAATGTCACTCAATTTTCCGCAGAATCCTTACCTTACAACTAATGCCAACCCTATCCCTGGTGCCAGGATCTGACACTTCACCTTCATCATTGATGTCACACTCACTTCACCTTAAACCTTAAACTTATTCTTGCACAAAACCTCACATCAGAGGTGGATCCGAATTCTAACTGCAACCCTATCTCACCCGTACTCCTTATCGAACACATAACCCTAACCCTAGATCTGACCCTTGAACCAGAATCTTCACCTTCACCGTTGCTATCAACTATGACTCCCTTAATCCTCTGACTCGATCTCACACTCACACTCAATTCAGAATTTTTCGCAAATTCTGTCCATAACCATATTTTCTGCATAGACCTTTCCTTACAGAAAACCCTAACCCTAGCCCCGGATCCTTAACCTGAATGCTCACCGTCAGCATCGGTGTCACCGATGCCACATCTTGATGATGAAGTCCAAGCTGGCCTTCACCCACACGTCAGAGTAGGATGCTTAATCTAAACATAACCACATCCACCGCATAAACTTTAGACAATTGCCTAACCCTAACCCTAGCACATTCCTGTGACCTGAGCCTCCAAAATCATCATGGACGTCACCCTTGCCTCACTGCGACTCAGTTGGACAGTTGCCCTAAACTTGGAGAAGGACCCTCAGTCTAAACGTACCAATTGCCTGCCCCTACAGCTTTCCAAAAACCTAACCCTAACACTACCCCTGGCTCAGGCTCCTGAGACCTCACCTTGACCATTGACGTCATCCATGCCTCACCATAAACCTGATCCACCATCTTGCGCACCCTGTCACATCAGACTCAGAAGCTAACTCTATCCGTAAAGAGAATGTTTCTGTATACCAGAGAGAACACAGAATTTTAACCCTGAAACTGATGCCTGGACCTGTAGACAGAGTGTCAGCATCGGAGACACCCAGGGATCTCCCAACACGGAAACACAATTTCACAGTCACAGTCACATCAGAGCTAGACCTTAAGTCTTATACTTAACTTATTCTTTCTGTACTACAGCCCGAACCAGTAATTCTAACCCTAGGCATGACTCTTGCACATGCCCCTTAATCGTAACCATTGGCATCACTCACGCTTCATCGTAATCCTTTACCTCAATCCCGCACTTGCCCTCCCATCAGAGAGAAACCTGAAGCCTTTCCATAACCCTATCCTTCCTGTACACCTTACAGAACAAAACTAAACTTACTCTAGCCCTTGGAACTATACCTGAACCGACACCATCAGCTTCAACGTCTGTCATGCCGCACCATAAGCCTGAATCTCAAGGTCGCCGTCACCCGCACGTCAGGGACAGATGCGAACTCTAAATGTAACTGCATAATCCTGTCAATCTTACTGAACACCTAACCCTAACCCTAGTGCCAAGCCCTGGACTAGATTTTTCACCCGCAGCAATGATGTCAACTACGACACATCTTAATTCGGAGCTTGAATCTCACACTCGCACTGACATCAGAAGAGAACCCTAATTCTTTCGGAAACCGTCTTTTCCGCCCTGATTTTCTCTTACAGATAACCCTAAGCGTATCCCAGGCCCCTTTCACTGAACCGCCACCATCAGCATCGACGTCTGTCATTCCTCCCCATAATCCTGAAGCTCGTTCTGGACGCTGCCCTCATGTCAGAGTCGGATCAGTACTCTAACTGTCACTCAATCTGCAGCATACTCCTTACCTTACAACTAATGCTGACCCTATCCCTGGTACCGGGATCTGACACTTCACCTTCATCATTGTTGTGACCCTCACTTCACCTGAAACTTAAACTTATTCTTGCACTCACCCTCACATCAGAGGCGGATCCGAATTCTAACTGCAACCCTACTTCACCCGTACTCCTTATCAAACCCATAACCCTACCCTAGATCTGAACCTTGAATCAGATTATTCACCTTCATCGTTGCTACCCACTATGACACCCTTAATTGTGTGACTCGATCTCACACTCGCCCTCAATTTAGAATTGCACCCTAATTCTGTCCATAACCATATTATCTGCATGAACCTGCATAGACCTTTCCTTACAGAAAACTCTAACCCTAGAACACGTTCCTTTACCTGCATGCTCACCACCAGCATTGATGTCACCGATGCCATAACTTAATGATGAAGTCCAAACTGGCCTTCACCCACACGTCAGAGTAGGATCCTCTATCTAAACATAACCACATCCACGGCATAAACTAAAACAATTCCCTATCCCTAACCCTAGCACATACCTGTGGCCTGACCATCCATAATCTCCATGGATGTGACCCTTGCCTCATTGTAAGCCTGCGACTGAATTGGACAGTTGCCCTAACCTTGCAGAAGGACCCTCAGTCTAAACGTACCAACACCCTGCCCCTACGGCTTTCCAAAATCCTAACCCTAACCCTAGCCCTGGCTCGTGGTCCTGACACCTCACCTTGACCATTGACGTCAACCATGCCTCACCATAAACCTGATCCACCATCTTGCACTCCCTTTCTCATCAGAACTAGAAGCCAACTCTATCCATAAAGCCACTGTCTCTGCATACCAGAGAGAACAAAAAATTTTAACTCTAAAACTGGTGCCTGGACCTATACACAAAGCGTCATTATCACAAACACCCAGGGATCTCCTCAACACGGAAACGCAAATTCACACTCGCACTCACATCAGAGGTAGACCCTAACCCTAATAATTAACTTATCCTTTCTGCACAACAGCCCTAACCTCTATATTCAAAGCCTAGCCATGACTCTTGGACCTGCCCCTTCACCATAACCATTGGCATCACCTGCGCTTCATCGTAATCCTAATCTTCAATCCCGAACGTGCCCTCCCATCGGAGAGAAACTCGAAATTTTTCAATAAACCTATCCTTCTTCTACACCTTACAGAACACAATAAACTTACTCTACCCTCGGCATTTTACCTGATCCAAAACCAACAGCCTCAATGTCTGTCTTGCCGCACCATAAGCCTGAAGCTCAAGGTGGCCCTAGCCCTCACTTCAGGGTCAGATGCAAACTCTAAATGTTACTCCACATTCCTGTAAATCTTACTGAACACCTAACCCTAACCCTAGCGCGAAGCCTTGGACTAGATTCTTCACCTACAACATTGATGTCAACTAAGACACATCTTAACTCGGAGCCTGAATTTCACATTCTCAATCACAACAGAAGAGAACCCTTATTCTCTCGGTAACCGTCTCTTCCGCAGAGATTTTCTCTTACAGATAGCCCTAACCCTCTCCCAGGACCCTTTCACTGAACCGCTACCATCAGCATCGACGTCTGTCATTCGTTCCCACAACCCTGAAGCTCGTTCTGGCCACTGCCCTCTTGTCAGAGTCGGATCAGAACGCTAAATGTCACTCAATTTTCCGCAGACTCCTTACCTTACAACTAATGCCAACCCTATCCCTGGTGCCAGGATCTGACACTTCACCTTCATCATTGATGTCACACTCACTTCACCTTAAACCTTAAACTTATTCTTGCACAAAACCTCACATCAGAGGTGGATCCGAATTCTAACTGCAACCCTATCTCACCCGTACTCCTTATCGAACACATAACCCTAACCCTAGATCTGACCCTTGAACCAGAATCTTCACCTTCACCGTTGCTATCAACTATGACTCCCTTAATCCTCTGACTCGATCTCACACTCACACTCAATTCAGAATTTTTCGCAAATTCTGTCCATAACCATATTTTCTGCATAGACCTTTCCTTACAGAAAACCCTAACCCTAGCCCCGGATCCTTAACCTTAATGCTCACCGTCAGCATCGGTGTCACCGATGCCACATCTTGATGATGAAGTCAAAGCTGGCCTTCACCCACACGTCAGAGTAGGATGCTTAATCTAAACATAACCACATCCACCGCATAAACTTTAGACAATTGCCTAACCCTAACCCTAGCACATTCCTGTGACCTGAGCCTCCAAAATCATCATGGACGTCACCCTTGCCTCACTGCGACTCAGTTGGACAGTTGCCCTAAACTTGGAGAAGGACCCTCAGTCTAAACGTACCAATTGCCTGCCCCTACAGCTTTCCAAAAACCTAACCCTAACACTACCCCTGGCTCGGGCTACTGAGACCTCACCTTGACCATTGACGTCATCCATGCCTCACCATAAACCTGATCCACCATCTTGCGCACCCTGTCACATCAGACTCAGAAGCTAACTCTATCCATAAAGAGAATGTTTCTGTATACCATAGAGAACACAGAATTTTAACCCTGAAACTGATGCCTGGACCTGTAGACAGAGTGTCAGCATCGGAGACACCCAGGGATCTCCCAACACGGAAACACAATTTCACAGTCACAGTCACATCAGAGCTAGACCTTAAGTCTTATACTTAACTTATTCTTTCTGTACTAGAGCCCGAACCAGTAATTCTAACCCTAGCCATGACTCTTGCACATGCCCCTTAATCGTAACCATTGGCATCACTCACGCTTCATCGTAATCCTTTACCTCAATCCCGCACTTGCCCTCCCATCAGAGAGAAACCTGAAGCCTTTCCATAACCCTATCCTTCCTGTACACCTTACAGAACAAAACTAAACTTACTCTAGTCCTTGGAACTATACCTGAACCGACACCATCAGCTTCAACGTCTGTCATGCCGCACCATAAGCCTGAATCTCAAGGTGTCCGTCACCCGCACGTCAGGGACAGATGCGAACTCTAAATGTAACTGCATAATCCTGTCAATCTTACTGAACACCTAACCCTAACCCTAGTGCCAAGCCCTGGACTAGATTTTTCACCCGCAGCAATGATGTCAACTACGACACATCTTAATTCGGAGCTTGAATCTCACACTCGCACTGACATCAGAAGAGAACCCTAATTCTTTCGGTAACCGTCTTTTCCGCACTGATTTTCTCTTACAGATAACCCTAAGCGTATCCCAGGCCCCTTTCACTGAACCGCCACCATCAGCATCGACGTCTGTCATTCCTCCCCATAATCCTGAAGCTCGTTCTGGACGCTGCCCTCATGTCAGAGTCGGATCAGTACTCTAACTGTCACTCAATCTGCAGCATACTCCTTACCTTACAACTAATGCTGACCCTATCCCTGGTACCGGGATCTGACACTTCACCTTCATCATTGTTGTGACCCTCACTTCACCTGAAACTTAAACTTATTCTTGCACTCACCCTCACATCAGAGGCGGATCCGAATTCTAACTGCAACCCTACTTCACCCGTACTCCTTATCAAACCCATAACCCTACCCTAGATCTGAACCTTGAATCAGATTATTCACCTTCATCGTTGCTACCCACTATGACACCCTTAATTGTGTGACTCGATCTCACACTCGCCCTCAATTTAGAATTGCACCCTAATTCTGTCCATAACCATATTATCTGCATGAACCTGCATAGACCTTTCCTTACAGAAAACTCTAACCCTAGAACACGTTCCTTTACCTGCATGCTCACCACCAGCATTGATGTCACCGATGCCATAACTTAATGATGAAGTCCAAACTGGCCTTCACCCACACGTCAGAGTAGGATCCTCTATCTAAACATAACCACATCCACGGCATAAACTAAAACAATTCCCTATCCCTAACCCTAGCACATACCTGTGGCCTGACCATCCATAATCTCCATGGATGTGACCCTTGCCTCATTGTAAGCCTGCGACTGAATTGGACAGTTGCCCTAACCTTGCAGAAGGACCCTCAGTCTAAACGTACCAACACCCTGCCCCTACGGCTTTCCAAAATCCTAACCCTAACCCTAGCCCTGGCTCGTGGTCCTGACACCTCACCTTGACCATTGACGTCAACCATGCCTCACCATAAACCTGATCCACCATCTTGCACTCCCTTTCTCATCAGAACTAGAAGCCAACTCTATCCATAAAGCCACTGTCTCTGCATACCAGAGAGAACAAAAAATTTTAACTCTAAAACTGGTGCCTGGACCTATACACAAAGCGTCATTATCACAAACACCCAGGGATCTCCTCAACACGGAAACGCAAATTCACACTCGCACTCACATCAGAGGTAGACCCTAACCCTAATAATTAACTTATCCTTTCTGCACAACAGCCCTAACCTCTATATTCAAAGCCTAGCCATGACTCTTGGACCTGCCCCTTCACCATAACCATTGGCATCACCTGCGCTTCATCGTAATCCTAATCTTCAATCCCGAACGTGCCCTCCCATCGGAGAGAAACTCGAAATTTTTCCATAAACCTATCCTTCTTCTACACCTTACAGAACACAATAAACTTACTCTAGCCCTCGGCATTTTACCTGATCCAAAACCAACAGCCTCAATGTCTGTCTTGCCGCACCATAAGCCTGAAGCTCAAGGTGGCCCTCGCCCTCACTTCAGGGTCAGATGCAAACTCTAAATGTTACTCCACATTCCTGTAAATCTTACTGAACACCTAACCCTAACCCTAGCGCGAAGCCTTGGACTAGATTCTTCACCTACAACATTGATGTCAACTAAGACACATCTTAACTCGGAGCCTGAATTTCACATTCTCAATCACAACAGAAGAGAACCCTTATTCTCTCGGTAACCGTCTCTTCCGCAGAGATTTTCTCTTACAGATAGCCCTAACCCTCTCCCAGGACCCTTTCACTGAACCGCTACCATCAGCATCGACGTCTGTCATTCGTTCCCACAACCCTGAAGCTCGTTCTGGCCACTGCCCTCTTGTCAGAGTCGGATCAGAACGCTAAATGTCACTCAATTTTCCGCAGAATCCTTACCTTACAACTAATGCCAACCCTATCCCTGGTGCCAGGATCTGACACTTCACCTTCATCATTGATGTCACACTCACTTCACCTTAAACCTTAAACTTATTCTTGCACAAAACCTCACATCAGAGGTGGATCCGAATTCTAACTGCAACCCTATCTCACCCGTACTCCTTATCGAACACATAACCCTAACCCTAGATCTGACCCTTGAACCAGAATCTTCACCTTCACCGTTGCTATCAACTATGACTCCCTTAATCCTCTGACTCGATCTCACACTCACACTCAATTCAGAATTTTTCGCAAATTCTGTCCATAACCATATTTTCTGCATAGACCTTTCCTTACAGAAAACCCTAACCCTAGCCCCGGATCCTTAACCTGAATGCTCACCGTCAGCATCGGTGTCACCGATGCCACATCTTGATGATGAAGTCCAAGCTGGCCTTCACCCACACGTCAGAGTAGGATGCTTAATCTAAACATAACCACATCCACCGCATAAACTTTAGACAATTGCCTAACCCTAACCCTAGCACATTCCTGTGACCTGAGCCTCCAAAATCATCATGGACGTCACCCTTGCCTCACTGCGACTCAGTTGGACAGTTGCCCTAAACTTGGAGAAGGACCCTCAGTCTAAACGTACCAATTGCCTGCCCCTACAGCTTTCCAAAAACCTAACCCTAACACTACCCCTGGCTCGGGCTCCTGAGACCTCACCTTGACCATTGACGTCATCCATGCCTCACCATAAACCTGATCCACCATCTTGCGCACCCTGTCACATCAGACTCAGAAGCTAACTCTATCCGTAAAGAGAATGTTTCTGTATACCAGAGAGAACACAGAATTTTAACCCTGAAACTGATGCCTGGACCTGTATACAGAGTGTCAGCATCGGAGACACCCAGGGATCTCCCAACACGGAAACACAATTTCACAGTCACAGTCACATCAGACCTAGACCTTAAGTCTTATACTTAACTTATTCTTTCTGTACTAGAGCCCGAACCAGTAATTCTAACCCTAGCCATGACTCTTGGACATGCCCCTTAATCGTAACCATTGGCATCACTCACGCTTCATCGTAATCCTTTACCTCAATCCCGCACTTGCCCTCCCATCAGAGAGAAACCTGAAGCCTTTCCATAACCCTATCCTTCCTGTACACCTTACAGAACAAAACTAAACTTACTCTAGCCCTTGGAACTATACCTGAACCGACACCATCAGCTTCAACGTCTGTCATGCCGCACCATAAGCCTGAATCTCAAGGTCGCCGTCACCCGCACGTCAGGGACAGATGCGAACTCTAAATGTAACTGCATAATCCTGTCAATCTTACTGAACACCGAACCCTAACCCTAGTGACAAGCCCTGGACTAGATTTTTCACCCGCAGCAATGATGTCAACTACGACACATCTTAATTCGGAGCTTGAATCTCACACTCGCACTGACATCAGAAGAGAACCCTAATTCTTTCGGAAACCGTCTTTTCCGCACTGATTTTCTCTTACAGATAACCCTAAGCGTATCCCAGGCCCCTTTCACTGAACCGCCACCATCAGCATCGACGTCTGTCATTCCTCCCCATAATCCTGAAGCTCGTTCTGGACGCTGCCCTCATGTCAGAGTCGGATCAGTACTCTAACTGTCACTCAATCTGCAGCATACTCCTTACCTTACAACTAATGCTGACCCTATCCCTGGTACCGGGATCTGACACTTCACCTTCATCATTGTTGTGACCCTCACTTCACCTGAAACTTAAACTTATTCTTGCACTCACCCTCACATCAGAGGCGGATCCGAATTCTAACTGCAACCCTACTTCACCCGTACTCCTTATCAAACCCATAACCCTACCCTAGATCTGAACCTTGAATCAGATTATTCACCTTCATCGTTGCTACCCACTATGACACCCTTAATGGTGTGACTCGATCTCACACTCGCCCTCAATTTAGAATTGCACCCTAATTCTGTCCATAACCATATTATCTGCATAAACCTGCATAGACCTTTCCTTACAGAAAACTCTAACCCTAGAACACGTTCCGTTACCTGCATGCTCACCACCAGCATTGATGTCACCGATGCCATAACTTAATGATGAAGTCCAAACTGGCCTTCACCCACACGTCAGAGTAGGATCCTCTATCTAAACATAACCACATCCACGGCATAAACTAAAACAATTCCCTATCCCTAACCCTAGCACATACCTGTGGCCTGACCATCCATAATCTCCATGGATGTGACCCTTGCCTCATTGTAAGCCTGCGACTGAATTGGACAGTTGCCCTAACCTTGCAGAAGGACCCTCAGTCTAAACGTACCAACACCCTGCCCCTACGGCTTTCCAAAATCCTAACCCTATCCCTAGACCTGGCTCGTGGTCCTGACACCTCGCCTTGACCATTGACGTCAACCATGCCTCACCATAAACCTGATCCACCATCTTGCACTCCCTTTCTCATCAGAACTAGAAGCCAACTCTATCCATAAAGCCACTGTCTCTGCATACCAGAGAGAACAAAAAATTTTAACTCTAAAACTGGTGCCTGGACCTATACACAAAGCGTCATTATCACAAACACCCAGGGATCTCCTCAACACGGAAACGCAAATTCACACTCGCACTCACATCAGAGGTAGACCCTAACCCTAATAATTAACTTATCCTTTCTGCACAACAGCCCTAACCTCTATATTCAAAGCCTAGCCATGACTCTTGGACCTGCCCCTTCACCATAACCATTGGCATCACCTGCGCTTCATCGTAATCCTAATCTTCAATCCCGAACGTGCCCTCCCATCGGAGAGAAACTCGAAATTTTTCCATAAACCTATCCTTCTTCTACACCTTACAGAACACAATAAACTTACTCTAGCCCTCGGCATTTTACCTGATCCAAAACCAACAGCCTCAATGTCTGTCTTGCCGCACCATAAGCCTGAAGCTCAAGGTGGCCCTCGCCCTCACTTCAGGGTCAGATGCAAACTCTAAATGTTACTCCACATTCCTGTAAATCTTACTGAACACCTAACCCTAACCCTAGCGTGAAGCCTTGGACTAGATTCTTCACCTACAACATTGATGTCAACTAAGACACATCTTAACTCGGAGCCTGAATTTCACATTCTCAATCACAACAGAAGAGAACCCTTATTCTCTCGGTAACCGTCTCTTCCGCAGAGATTTTCTCTTACAGATAGCCCTAACCCTCTCCCAGGACCCTTTCACTGAACCGCTACCATCAGCATCGACGTCTGTCATTCGTTCCCACAACCCTGAAGCTCGTTCTGGCCACTGCCCTCTTGTCAGAGTCGGATCAGAACGCTAAATGTCACTCAATTTTCCGCAGAATCCTTACCTTACAACTAATGCCAACCCTATCCCTGGTGCCAGGATCTGACACTTCACCTTCATCATTGATGTCACACTCACTTCACCTTAAACCTTAAACTTATTCTTGCACAAAACCTCACATCAGAGGTGGATCCGAATTCTAACTGCAACCCTATCTCACCCGTACTCCTTATCGAACACATAACCCTAACCCTAGATCTGACCCTTGAACCAGAATCTTCACCTTCACCGTTGCTATCAACTATGACTCCCTTAATCCTCTGACTCGATCTCACACTCACACTCAATTCAGAATTTTTCGCAAATTCTGTCCATAACCATATTTTCTGCATAGACCTTTCCTTACAGAAAACCCTAACCCTAGCCCCGGATCCTTAACCTGAATGCTCACCGTCAGCATCGGTGTCACCGATGCCACATCTTGATGATGAAGTCCAAGCTGGCCTTCACCCACACGTCAGAGTAGGATGCTTAATCTAAACATAACCACATCCACCGCATAAACTTTAGACAATTGCCTAACCCTAACCCTAGCACATTCCTGTGACCTGAGCCTCCAAAATCATCATGGACTTCACCCTTGCCTCACTGCGACTCAGTTGGACAGTTGCCCTAAACTTGGAGAAGGACCCTCAGTATAAACGTACCAATTGCCTGCCCCTACAGCTTTCCAAAAACCTAACCCTAACACTACCCCTGGCTCGGGCTCCTGAGACCTCACCTTGACCATTGACGTCATCCATGCCTCACCATAAACCTGATCCACAATCTTGCGCACCCTGTCACATCAGACTCAGAAGCTAACTCTATCCGTAAAGAGAATGTTTCTGTATACCAGAGAGAACACAGAATTTTAACCCTGAAACTGATGCCTGGACCTGTAGACAGAGTGTCAGCATCGGAGACACCCAGGGATCTCCCAACACGGAAACACAATTTCACAGTCACAGTCACATCAGAGCTAGACCTTAAGTCTTATACTTAACTTATTCTTTCTGTACTAGAGCCCGAACCAGTAATTCTAACCCTAGCCATGACTCTTGCACATGCCCCTTAATCGTAACCATTGGCATCACTCACGCTTCATCGTAATCCTTTACCTCAATCCCGCACTTGCCCTCCCATCAGAGAGAAACCTGAAGCCTTTCCATAACCCTATCCTTCCTGTACACCTTACAGAACAAAACTAAACTTACTCTAGTCCTTGGAACTATACCTGAACCGACACCATCAGCTTCAACGTCTGTCATGCCGCACCATAAGCCTGAATCTCAAGGTCGCCGTCACCCGCACGTCAGGGACAGATGCGAACTCTAAATGTAACTGCATAATCCTGTCAATCTTACTGAACACCTAACCCTAACCCTAGTGCCAACTGGACTAGATTTTTCACCCGCAGCAATGATGTCAACTACGACACATCTTAATTCGGAGCTTGAATCTCACACTCGCACTGACATCAGAAGAGAACCCTAATTCTTTCGGAAACCGTCTTTTCCGCACTAATTTTCTCTTACAGATAACCCTAAGCGTATCCCAGGCCCCTTTCACTGAACCGCCACCATCAGCATCGACGTCTGTCATTCCTCCCCATAATCCTGAAGCTCGTTCTGGACGCTGCCCTCATGTCAGAGTCGGATCAGTACTCTAACTGTCACTCAATCTGCAGCATACTCCTTACCTTACAACTAATGCTGACCCTATCCCTGGTACCGGGATCTGACACTTCACCTTCATCATTGTTGTGACCCTCACTTCACCTGAAACTTAAACTTATTCTTGCACTCACCCTCACATCAGAGGCGGATCCGAATTCTAACTGCAACCCTACTTCACCCGTACTCCTTATCAAACCCATAACCCTACCCTAGATCTGAACCTTGAATCAGATTATTCACCTTCATCGTTGCTACCCACTATGACACCCTTAATGGTGTGACTCGATCTCACACTCGCCCTCAATTTAGAATTGCACCCTAATTCTGTCCATAACCATATTATCTGCATAAACCTGCATAGACCTTTCCTTACAGAAAACTCTAACCCTAGAACACGTTCCTTTACCTGCATGCTCACCACCAGCATTGATGTCACCGATGCCATAACTTAATGATGAAGTCCAAACTGGCCTTCACCCACACGTCAGAGTAGGATCCTCTATCTAAACATAACCACATCCACGGCATAAACTAAAACAATTCCCTATCCCTAACCCTAGCACATACCTGTGGCCTGACCATCCATAATCTCCATGGATGTGACCCTTGCCTCATTGTAAGCCTGCGACTGAATTGGACAGTTGCCCTAACCTTGCAGAAGGACCCTCAGTCTAAACGTACCAACACCCTGCCCCTACGGCTTTCCAAAATCCTAACCCTATCCCTAGCCCTGGCTCGTGGTCCTGACACCTCGCCTTGACCATTGACGTCAACCATGCCTCACCATAAACCTGATCCACCATCTTGCACTCCCTTTCTCATCAGAACTAGAAGCCAACTCTATCCATAAAGCCACTGTCTCTGCATACCAGAGAGAACAAAAAATTTTAACTCTAAAACTGGTGCCTGGACCTATACACAAAGCGTCATTATCACAAACACCCAGGGATCTCCTCAACACGGAAACGCAAATTCACACTCGCACTCACATCAGAGGTAGACCCTAACCCTAATAATTAACTTATCCTTTCTGCACAACAGCCCTAACCTCTATATTCAAAGCCTAGCCATGACTCTTGGACCTGCCCCTTCACCATAACCATTGGCATCACCTGCGCTTCATCGTATTCCTAATCTTCAATCCCGAACGTGCCCTCCCATCGGAGAGAAACTCGAAATTTTTCAATAAACCTATCCTTCTTCTACACCTTACAGAACACAATAAACTTACTCTACCCTCGGCATTTTACCTGATCCAAAACCAACAGCCTCAATGTCTGTCTTGCCGCACCATAAGCCTGAAGCTCAAGGTGGCCCTCGCCCTCACTTCAGGGTCAGATGCAAACTCTAAATGTTACTCCACATTCCTGTAAATCTTACTGAACACCTAACCCTAACCCTAGCACGAAGCCTTGGACTAGATTCTTCACCTACAACATTGATGTCAACTAAGACACATCTTAACTCGGAGCCTGAATTTCACATTCTCAATCACAACAGAAGAGAACCCTTATTCTCTCGGTAACCGTCTCTTCCGCAGAGATTTTCTCTTACAGATAGCCCTAACCCTCTCCCAGGACCCTTTCACTGAACCGCTACCATCAGCATCGACGTCTGTCATTCGTTCCCACAACCCTGAAGCTCGTTCTGGCCACTGCCCTCTTGTCAGAGTCGGATCAGAACGCTAAATGTCACTCAATTTTCCGCAGACTCCTTACCTTACAACTAATGCCAACCCTATCCCTGGTGCCAGGATCTGACACTTCACCTTCATCATTGATGTCACACTCACTTCACCTTAAACCTTAAACTTATTCTTGCACAAAACCTCACATCAGAGGTGGATCCGAATTCTAACTGCAACCCTATCTCACCCGTACTCCTTATCGAACACATAACCCTAACCCTAGATCTGACCCTTGAACCAGAATCTTCACCTTCACCGTTGCTATCAACTATGACTCCCTTAATCCTCTGACTCGATCTCACACTCACACTCAATTCAGAATTTTTCGCAAATTCTGTCCATAACCATATTTTCTGCATAGACCTTTCCTTACAGAAAACCCTAACCCTAGCCCCGGATCTTTAACCTTAATGCTCACCGTCAGCATCGGTGTCACCGATGCCACATCTTGATGATGAAGTCAAAGCTGGCCTTCACGCACACGTCAGAGTAGGATGCTTAATCTAAACATAACCACATCCACCGCATAAACTTTAGACAATTGCCTAACCCTAACCCTAGCACATTCCTGTGACCTGAGCCTCCAAAATCATCATGGACGTCACCCTTGCCTCACTGCGACTCAGTTGGACAGTTGCCCTAAACTTGGAGAAGGACCCTCAGTCTAAACGTACCAATTGCCTGCCCCTACAGCTTTCCAAAAACCTAACCCTAACACTACCCCTGGCTCGGGCTCCTGAGACCTCACCTTGACCATTGACGTCATCCATGCCTCACCATAAACCTGATCCACCATCTTGCGCACCCTGTCACATCAGACTCAGAAGCTAACTCTATCCGTAAAGAGAATGTTTCTGTATACCAGAGAGAACACAGAATTTTAACCCTGAAACTGATGCCTGGACCTGTAGACAGAGTGTCAGCATCGGAGACACCCAGGGATCTCCCAACACGGAAACACAATTTCACAGTCACAGTCACATCAGAGCTAGACCTTAAGTCTTATACTTAACTTATTCTTTCTGTACTAGAGCCCGAACCAGTAATTCTAACCCTAGCCATGACTCTTGCACATGCCCCTTAATCGTAACCATTGGCATCACTCACGCTTCATCGTAATCCTTTACCTCAATCCCGCACTTGCCCTCCCATCAGAGAGAAACCTGAAGCCTTTCCATAACCCTATCCTTCCTGTACACCTTACAGAACAAAACTAAACTTACTCTAGTCCTTGGAACTATACCTGAACCGACACCATCAGCTTCAACGTCTGTCATGCCGCACCATAAGCCTGAATCTCAAGGTCGCCGTCACCCGCACGTCAGGGACAGATGCGAACTCTAAATGTAACTGCATAATCCTGTCAATCTTACTGAACACCTAACCCTAACCCTAGTGCCAAGCCCTGGACTAGATTTTTCACCCGCAGCAATGATGTCAACTACGACACATCTTAATTCGGAGCTTGAATCTCACACTCGCACTGACATCAGAAGAGAACCCTAATTCTTTCGGAAACCGTCTTTTCCGCACTGATTTTCTCTTACAGATAACCCTAAGCGTATCCCAGGCCCCTTTCACTGAACCGCCACCATCAGCATCGACGTCTGTCATTCCTCCCCATAATCCTGAAGCTCGTT
Organism: Manis javanica; assembly: GCF_040802235.1. Classification (NCBI taxonomy): domain Eukaryota; kingdom Metazoa; phylum Chordata; class Mammalia; order Pholidota; family Manidae; genus Manis; species Manis javanica. The sequence continues at coordinate 35,391,029 of NC_133169.1, read as the reverse complement.
CTGGACGCTGCCCTCATGTCAGAGTCGGATCAGTACTCTAACTGTCACTCAATCTGCAGCATACTCCTTACCTTACAACTAATGCTGACCCTATCCCTGGTACCGGGATCTGACACTTCACCTTCATCATTGTTGTGACCCTCACTTCACCTGAAAGTTAAACTTATTCTTGCACTCACCCTCACATCAGAGGCGGATCCGAATTCTAACTGCAACCCTACTTCACCCGTACTCCTTATCAAACCCATAACCCTACCCTAGATCTGAACCTTGAATCATATTATTCACCTTCATCGTTGCTACCCACTATGACACCCTTAATGGTGTGACTCGATCTCACACTCGCCATCAATTTAGAATTGCACCCTAATTCTGTCCATAACCATATTATCTGCATAAACCTGCATAGACCTTTCCTTACAGAAAACTCTAACCCTAGAACACGTTCCTTTACCTGCATGCTCACCACCAGCATTGATGTCACCGATGCCATACCTTAATGATGAAGTCCAAACTGGCCTTCACCCACACGTCAGAGTAGGATCCTCTATCTAAACATAACCACATCCACGGCATAAACTAAAACAATTCCCTATCCCTAACCCTAGCACATACCTGTGGCCTGACCATCCATAATCTCCATGGATGTGACCCTTGCCTCATTGTAAGCCTGCGACTGAATTGGACAGTTGCCCTAACCTTGCAGAAGGACCCTCAGTCTAAACGTACCAATACCCTGCCCCTACGGCTTTCCAAAATCCTAACCCTAACCCTAGCCCTGGCTCGTGGTCCTGACACCTCACCTTGACCATTGACGTCAACCATGCCTCACCATAAACCTGATCCACCATCTTGCACTCCCTTTCTCATCAGAACTAGAAGCCAACTCTATCCATAAAGCCACTGTCTCTGCATACCAGAGAGAACAAAAAATTTTAACTCTAAAACTGGTGCCTGGACCTATACACAAAGCGTCATTATCACAAACACCCAGGGATCTCCTCAACACGGAAACGCAAATTCACACTCGCACTCACATCAGAGGTAGACCCTAACCCTAATAATTAACTTATCCTTTCTGCACAACAGCCCTAACCTCTATATTCAAAGCCTAGCCATGACTCTTGGACCTGCCCCTTCACCATAACCGTTGGCATCACCTGCGCTTCATCGTAATCCTAATCTTCAATCCCGAACGTGCCCTCCCATCGGAGAGAAACTCGAAATTTTTCCATAAACCTATCCTTCTTCTACACCTTACAGAACACAATAAACTTACTCTAGCCCTCGGCATTTTACCTGATCCAAAACCAACAGCCTCAATGTCTGTCTTGCCGCACCATAAGCCTGAAGCTCAAGGTGGCCCTCGCCCTCACTTCAGGGTCAGATGCAAACTTTAAATGTTACTCCACATTCCTGTAAATCTTACTGAACACCTAACCCTAACCCTAGCGCGAAGCCTTGGACTAGATTCTTCACCTACAACATTGATGTCAACTAAGACACATCTTAACTCGGAGCCTGAATTTCACATTCTCAATCACAACAGAAGAGAACCCTTATTCTCTCGGTAACCGTCTCTTCCGCAGAGATTTTCTCTTACAGATAGCCCTAACCCTCTCCCAGAACCCTTTCACTGAACCGCTACCATCAGCATCGACGTCTGTCATTCGTTCCCACAACCCTGAAGCTCGTTCTGGCCACTGCCCTCTTGTCAGAGTCGGATCAGAACGCTAAATGTCACTCAATTTTCCGCAGACTCCTTACCTTACAACTAATGCCAACCCTATCCCTGGTGCCAGTATCTGACACTTCACCTTCATCATTGATGTCACACTCACTTCACCTTAAACCTTAAACTTATTCTTGCACAAAACCTCACATCAGAGGTGGATCCGAATTCTAACTGCAACCCTATCTCACCCGTACTCCTTATCGAACACATAACCCTAACCCTAGATCTGACCCTTGAACCAGAATCTTCACCTTCACCGTTGCTATCAACTATGACTCCCTTAATCCTCTGACTCGATCTCACACTCACACTCAATTCAGAATTTTTCGCAAATTCTGTCCATAACCATATTTTCTGCATAGACCTTTCCTTACAGAAAACCCTAACCCTAGCCCCGGATCCTTAACCTGAATGCTCACCGAAAGCATCGGTGTCACCGATGCCACATCTTGATGATGAAGTCCAAGCTGGCCTTCACCCACACGTCAGAGTAGGATGCTTAATCTAAACATAACCACATCCACCGCATAAACTTTAGACAATTGCCTAACCCTAACCCTAGCACATTCCTGTGACCTGAGCCTCCAAAATCATCATGGACGTCACCCTTGCTTCACTGCGACTCTATTGGACAGTTGCCCTAAACTTGGAGAAGGACCCTCAGTCTAAACGTACCAATTGCCTGCCCATACAGCTTTCCAAAAACCTAACTCTAACAATACCCCTGGCTCGGGGTCCTGACACCTCACCTTGACCATTGACGTCATCCATGCCTCACCATAAACCTGATCCACCATCTTGCGCACCCTGTCACATCAGACTCAGAAGCTAACTCTATCCGTAAAGAGAATGTTTCTGTATACCAGAGAGAACACAGAATTTTAACCCTGAAACTGATGCCTGGACCTGTATACAGAGTGTCAGCATCAGAGACACCCAGGGATCTCCCAACACGGAAACACAATTTCACAGTCACAGTCACATCAGAGCTAGACCTTAAGTCTTATAATTAACTTATTCTTTCTGTACTAGAGCCCGAACCAGTAATTCTAACCCTAGCCATGACTCTTGGACATGCCCCTTAATCGTAACCATTGGCATCACTCACGCTTCATCGAATCCTTTACCTCAATCCCGCACTTGCCCTCCCATCAGAGAGAAACCTGAAGCCTTTCCATAACCCTATCCTTCCTGTACACCTTACAGAACAAAACTAAACTTACTCTAGCCCTTGGAACTATACCTGAACCGACACCATCAGCTTCAACGTCTGTCATGCCGCACCATAAGCCTGAATCTCAAGGTCGCCGTCACCCTCACGTCAGGGACAGATGCGAACTCTAAATGTAACTGCATAATCCTGTCAATCGTACTGAACACCTAACCCTAACCCTAGTGCCAAGCCCTGGACTAGATTTTTCACCCGCAGCAATGATGTCAACTACGACACATCTTAATTCGGAGCTTGAATCTCACACTCGCACTGACATCAGAAGAGAACCCTAATTCTTTCGGAAACCGTCTTTTCCGCACTGATTTTCTCTTACAGATAACCCTAAGCGTATCCCAGGCCCCTTTCACTGAACCGCCACCATCAGCATCGACGTCTGTCATTCCTCCCCATAATCCTGAAGCTCGTTCTGGACGCTGCCCTCATGTCAGAGTCGGATCAGTACTCTAACTGTCACTCAATCTGCAGCATACTCCTTACCTTACAACTAATGCTGACCCTATCCCTGGTACCGGGATCTGACACTTCACCTTCATCATTGTTGTGACCCTCACTTCACCTGAAACTTAAACTTATTCTTGCACTCACCCTCACATCAGAGGCGGATCCGAATTCTAACTGCAACCCTACTTCACCCGTACTCCTTATCAAACCCATAACCCTACCCTAGATCTGAACCTTGAATCAGATTATTCACCTTCATCGTTGCTACCCACTATGACACCCTTAATGGTGTGACTCGATCTCACACTCGCCCTCAATTTAGAATTGCACCCTAATTCTGTCCATAACCATATTATCTGCATAAACCTGCATTGACCTTTCCTTACAGAAAACTCTAACCCTGGAACAGGTTCCTTTACCTGCATGCTCACCACCAGCATTGATGTCACCGATGCCATACCTTAATGGTGAAGTCCAAACTGGCTTTCACCCACACGTAGGAGTAGGATCCTATATCTAAACATAACCACATCCACGGCATAAACTAAAACAATTCCCTATCCCTAACCCTAGCACATACCTGTGGCCTGACCATCCATAATCTCCATGGATGTGACCCTTGCCTCATTGTAAGCCTGCGACTGAATTGGACAGTTGCCCTAACCTTGCAGAAGGACCCTCAGTCTAAACGTACCAATACCCTGCCCCTACGGCTTTCCAAAATCCTAACCCTAACCCTAGCCCTGGCTCGTGGTCCTGACACCTCACCTTGACCATTGACGTCAACCATGCCTCACCATAAACCTGATCCACCATCTTGAACTCCCTTTCTCATCAGAACTAGAAGCCAACTCTATCCATAAAGCCGCTGTCTCTGCATACCAGAGAGAACAAAAAAATTTAACTCTAAAACTGGTGCCTGGACCTACACACAAAGCGTCATTATCACAAACACCCAGGGATCTCCTCAACACGGAAACGCAAATTCACACTCGCACTCACATCAGAGGTAGACCCTAACCCTAATAATTAACTTATCCTTTCTGCACAACAGCCCTAACCTCTATATTCAAAGCCTAGCCATGACTCTTGGACCTGCCCCTTCACCATAACCGTTGGCATCACCTGCGCTTCATCGTAATCCTAATCTTCAATCCCGAACGTGCCCTCCCATCGGAGAGAAACTCGAAATTTTTCCATAAACCTATCCTTCTTCTACACCTTACAGAACACAATAAACTTACTCTAGCCCTCGGCATTTTACCTGATCCAAAACCAACATCCTCAATGTCTGTCTTGCCGCACCATAAGCCTGAAGCTCAAGGTGGCCCTCGCCCTCACTTCAGGGTCAGATGCAAACTCTAAATGTTACTCCACATTCCTGTAAATCTTACTGAACACCTAACCCTAACCCTAGCGCGAAGCCTTGGACTAGATTCTTCACCTACAACATTGATGTCAAGTAAGACACATCTTAACTCGGAGCCTGAATTTCACATTCTCAATCACAACAGAAGAGAACCCTTATTCTCTCGGTAACCGTCTCTTCCGCAGAGATTTTCTCTCACAGATAGCCCTAACCCTCTCCCAGGACCCTTTCACTGAACCGCTACCATCAGCATCGACGTCTGTCATTCGTTCCCACAACCCTGAAGCTCGTTCTGGCCACTGCCCTCTTGTCAGAGTCGGATCAGAACGCTAAATGTCACTCAATTTTCCGCAGACTCCTTACCTTACAACTAATGCCAACCCTATCCCTGGTGCCAGGATCTGACACTTCACCTTCATCATTGATGTCACACTCACTTCACCTTAAACCTTAAACTTATTCTTGCACAAAACCTCACATCAGAGGTGGATCCGAATTCTAACTGCAACCCTATCTCACCCGTACTCCTTATCGAACACATAACCCTAACCCTAGATCTGACCCTTGAACCAGAATCTTCACCTTCACCGTTGCTATCAACTATGACTCCCTTAATCCTCTGACTCGATCTCACACTCACACTCAATTCAGAATTTTTCGCAAATTCTGTCCATAACCATATTTTCTGCATAGACCTTTCCTTACAGAAAACCCTAACCCTAGCCCCGGATCCTTAACCTGAATGCTCACCGAAAGCATCGGTGTCACCGATGCCACATCTTGATGATGAAGTCCAAGCTGGCCTTCACCCACACGTCAGAGTAGGATGCTTAATCTAAACATAACCACATCCACCGCATAAACTTTAGACAATTGCCTAACCCTAACCCTAGCACATACCTGTGACCTGAGCCTCCAAAATCATCATGGACGTCACCCTTGCTTCACTGCGACTCAATTGGACAGTTGCCCTAAACTTGGAGAAGGACCCTCAGTCTAAACGTACCAATTGCCTGCCCATACAGCTTTCCAAAAACCTAACCCTAACACTACCCCTGGCTCGGGGTCCTGACACCTCACCTTGACCATTGACGTCATCCATGCCTCACCATAAACCTGATCCACCATCTTGCGCACCCTGTCACATCAGACTCAGAAGCTAACTCTATCCGTAAAGAGAATGTTTCTGTATACCAGAGAGAACACAGAATTTTAACCCTGAAACTGATGCCTGGACCTGTATACAGAGTGTCAGCATCGGAGACACCCAGGGATCTCCCAACACGGAAACACAATTTCACAGTCACAGTCACATCAGAGCTAGACCTTAAGTCTTATAATTAACTTATTCTTTCTGTACTAGAGCCCGAACCAGTAATTCTAACCCTAGCCATGACTCTTGGACATGCCCCTTAATCGTAACCATTGGCATCACTCACGCTTCATCGTAATCCTTTACCTCAATCCCGCAATTGCCCTCCCATCAGAGAGAAACCTGAAGCCTTTCCATAACCCTATCCTTCCTGTACACCTTACAGAACAAAACTAAACTTACTCTAGCCCTTGGAACTATACCTGAACCGACACCATCAGCTTCAACGTCTGTCATGCCGCACCATAAGACTGAATCTCAAGGTCGCCGTCACCCTCACGTCAGGGACAGATGCGAACTCTAAATGTAACTGCATAATCCTGTCAATCTTACTGAACACCTAACCCTAACCCTAGTGCCAAGCCCTGGACTAGATTTTTCACCCGCAGCAATGATGTCAACTACGACACATCTTAATTCGGAGCTTGAATCTCACACTCGCACTGACATCAGAAGAGAACCCTAGTTCTTTCGGAAACCGTCTTTTCCGCACTGATTTTCTCTTACAGATAACCCTAAGCGTATCCCAGGCCCCTTTCACTGAACCGCCACCATCAGCATCGACGTCTGTCATTCCTCCCCATAATCCTGAAGCTCGTTCTGGACGCTGCCCTCATGTCAGAGTCGGATCAGTACTCTAACTGTCACTCAATCTGCAGCATACTCCTTACCTTACAACTAATGCTGACCCTATCCCTGGTACCGGGATCTGACACTTCACCTTCATCATTGTTGTGACCCTCACTTCACCTGAAACTTAAACTTATTCTTGCACTCACCCTCACATCAGAGGCGGATCCGAATTCTAACTGCAACCCTACTTCACCCGTACTCCTTATCAAACCCATAACCCTACCCTAGATCTGAACCTTGAATCAGATTATTCACCTTCATCGTTGCTACCCACTATGACACCCTTAATGGTGTGACTCGATCTCACACTCACCCTCAATTTAGAATTGCACCCTAATTCTGTCCATAACCATATTATCTGCATAAACCTGCATAGACCTTTCCTTACAGAAAACTCTAACCCTAGAACAGGTTCCTTTACCTGAATGCTCACCACCAGCATTGATGTCACAGATGCCATACCTTAATGATGAAGTCCAAACTGGCCTTCACCCACACGTCAGAGTAGGATCCTCTATCTAAACATAACCACATCCACGGCATAAACTAAAACAATTCCCTATCCCTAACCCTAGCACATACCTGTGGCCTGACCATCCCTTATCAACATGGATGTGACCCTTGCCTCATTGTAAGCCTGCGACTGAATTGGACAGTTGCCCTAACCTTGCAGAAGGACCCTCAGTCTAAACGTACCAATACCCTGCCCCTACGGCTTTCCAAAATCCTAACCCTAACCCTAGCCCTGGCTCGTGGTCCTGACACCTCACCTTGACCATTGACGTCAACCATGCCTCACCATAAACCTGATCCACCATCTTGCACTCCCTTTCTCATCAGAACTAGAAGCCAACTCTATCCATAAAGCCACTGTCTCTGCATACCAGAGAGAACAAAAAATTTTAACTCTAAAACTGGTGCCTGGACCTATACACAAAGCGTCATTATCACAAACACCCAGGGATCTCCTCAACACGGAAACGCAAATTCACACTCGCACTCACATCAGAGGTAGACCCTAACCCTAATAATTAACTTATCCTTTCTGCACAACAGCCCTAACCTCTATATTCAAAGCCTAGCCATGACTCTTGGACCTGCCCCTTCACCATAACCATTGGCATCACCTGCGCTTCATCGTAATCCTAATCTTCAATCCCGAACGTGCCCTCCCATCGGAGAGAAACTCGAAATTTTTCCATAAACCTATCCTTCTTCTACACCTTACAGAACACAATAAACTTACTCTAGCCCTCGGCATTTTACCTGATCCAAAACCAACAGCCTCAATGTCTGTCTTGCCGCACCATAAGCCTGAAGCTCAAGGTGGCCCTCGCCCTCACTTCAGGGTCAGATGCAAACTCTAAATGTTACTCCACATTCCTGTAAATCTTACTGAACACCTAACCCTAACCCTAGCGCGAAGCCTTGGACTAGATTCTTCACCTACAACATTGATGTCAACTAAGACACATCTTAACTCGGAGCCTGAATTTCACATTCTCAATCACAACAGAAGAGAACCCTTATTCTCTCAGTAACCGTCTCTTCTGCAGAGATTTTCTCTTACAGATAGCCCTAACCCTCTCCCAGGACCCTTTCACTGAACCGCTACCATCAGCATCGACGTCTGTCATTCGTTCCCACAACCCTGAAGCTCGTTCTGGCCACTGCCCTCTTGTCAGAGTCGGATCAGAACGCTAAATGTCACTCAATTTTCCGCAGACTCCTTACCTTACAACTAATGCCAACCCTATCCCTGGTGCCAGGATCTGACACTTCACCTTCATCATTGATGTCACACTCACTTCACCTTAAACCTTAAACTTATTCTTGCACAAAACCTCACATCAGAGGTGGATCCGAATTCTAACTGCAACCCTATCTCACCCGTACTCCTTATCGAACACATAACCCTAAACCTAGATCTGACCCTTGAACCAGAATCTTCACCTTCACCGATGCTATCAACTATGACTCCCTTAATCCTCTGACTCGATCTCACACTCACACTCAATTCAGAATTTTTCGCAAATTCTGTCCATAACCATATTTTCTGCATAGACCTTTCCTTACAGAAAACCCTAACCCTAGCCCCGGATCCTTAACCTGAATGCTCACCGAAAGCATCGGTGTCACCGATGCCACATCTTGATGATGAAGTCCAAGCTGGCCTTCACCCACACGTCAGAGTAGGATGCTTAATCTAAACATAACCACATCCACCGCATAAACTTTAGACAATTGCCTAACCCTAACCCTAGCACATTCCTGTGACCTGAGCCTCCAAAATCATCATGGACGTCACCCTTGCCTCACTGCGACTCAATTGGACAGTTGCCCTAAACTTGGAGAAGGACCCTCAGTCTAAACGTACCAATTGCCTGCCCCTACAGCTTTCCAAAAACCTAACCCTAACACTACCCCTGGCTCGGGGTCCTGACACCTCACCTTGACCATTGACGTCATCCGTGCCTCACCATAAACCTGATCCACCATCTTGCGCACCCTGTCACATCAGACTCAGAAGCTAACTCTATCCGTAAAGAGAATGTTTCTGTATACCAGAGAGTACACAGAATTTTAACCCTGAAACTGATGCCTGCACCTGTATACAGAGTGTCAGCATCGGAGACACCCAGGGATCTCCCAACACGGAAACACAATTTCACAGTCACAGTCACATCAGAGCTAGACCTTAAGTCTTATAATTAACTTATTCTTTCTGTACTAGAGCCCGAACCAGTAATTCTAACCCTAGCCATGACTCTTGGACATGCCCCTTAATCGTAACCATTGGCATCACTCACGCTTCATCGTAATCCTTTACCTCAATCCCGCACTTGCCCTCCCATCAGAGAGAAACCTGAAGCCTTTCCATAACCCTATCCTTCCTGTACACCTTACAGAACAAAACTAAACTTACTCTAGCCCTTGGAACTATACCTGAACCGACACCATCAGCTTCAACGTCTGTCATGCCGCACCATAAGCCTGAATCTCAAGGTCGCCGTCACCCTCACGTCAGGGACAGATGCGAACTCTAAATGTAACTGCATAATCCTGTCAATCGTACTGAACACCTAACCCTAACCCTAGTGAAAAGCCCTGGACTAGATTTTTCACCCGCAGCAATGATGTCAACTACGACACATCTTAATTCGGAGCTTGAATCTCACACTCGCACTGACATCAGAAGAGAACCCTAATTCTTTCGGAAACCGTCTTTTCCGCACTGATTTTCTCTTACAGATAACCCTAAGCGTATCCCAGGCCCCTTTCACTGAACCGCCACCATCAGCATCGACGTCTGTCATTCCTCCCCATAATCCTGAAGCTCGTTCTGGACGCTGCCCTCATGTCAGAGTCGGATCAGTACTCTAACTGTCACTCAATCTGCAGCATACTCCTTACCTTACAACTAATGCTGACCCTATCCCTGGTACCGGGATCTGACACTTCACCTTCATCATTGTTGTGACCCTCACTTCACCTGAAACTTAAACTTATTCTTGCACTCACCCTCACATCAGAGGCGGATCCGAATTCTAACTGCAACCCTACTTCACCCGTACTCCTTATCAAACCCATAACCCTACCCTAGATCTGAACCTTGAATCAGATTATTCACCTTCATCGTTGCTACCCACTATGACACCCTTAATGGTGTGACTCGATCTCACACTCGCCCTCAATTTAGAATTGCACCCTAATTCTGTCCATAACCATATTATCTGCATAAACCTGCATAGACCTTTCCTTACAGAAAACTCTAACCCTGGAACAGGTTCCTTTACCTGCATGCTCACCACCAGCATTGATGTCACCGATGCCATACCTTAATGATGAAGTCCAAACTGGCCTTCACCCACACGTCAGAGTAGGATCCTCTATCTAAACATAAGCACATCCACGGCATAAACTAAAACAATTCCCTATCCCTAACCCTAGCACATACCTGTGGCCTGACCATCCATAATCTCCATGGATGTGACCCTTGCCTCATTGTCAGCCTGCGACTGAATTGGACAGTTGCCCTAACCTTGCAGAAAGACCCTCAGTCTAAACGTACCAATACCCTGCCCCTACGGCTTTCCAAAATCCTAACCCTAACCCTAGCCCTGGCTCATGGTCCTGACACCTCACCTTGACCATTGACGTCAACTATGCCTCACCGTAAACCTGATCCACCATCTTGCACTCCCTTTCTCATCAGAACTAGAAGCCAACTCTATCCATAAAGCCACTGTCTCTGCATACCAGAGAGAACAAAAAATTTTAACTCTAAAACTGGTGCCTGGACCTATACACAAAGCGTCATTATCACAAACACCCAGGGATCTCCTCAACACGGAAACGCAAATTCACACTCGCACTCACATCAGAGGTAGACCCTAACCCTAATAATTAACTTATCCTTTCTGCACAACAGCCCTAACCTCTATATTCAAAGCCTAGCCATGACTCTTGGACCTGCCCCTTCACCATAACCGTTGGCATCACCTGCGCTTCATCGTAATCTTAATCTTCAATCCCGAACGTGCCCTCCCATCGGAGAGAAACTCGGAATTTTTCCATAAACCTATCCTTCTTCTACACCTTACAGAGCACAATAAACTTACTCTAGCCCTCGGCATTTTACCTGATCCAAAACCAACAGCCTCAATGTCTGTCTTGCCGTACCATAAGCCTGAAGCTCAAGGTGGCCCTCGCCCTCACTTCAGGGTCAGATGCAAACTCTAAATGTTACTCCACATTCCTGTAAATCTTACTGAACACCTAACCCTAACCCTAGCGCGAAGCCTTGGACTAGATTCTTCACCTACAACATTGATGTCAACTAAGACACATCTTAACTCGGAGCCTGAATTTCACATTCTCAATCACAACAGAAGAGAACCCTTATTCTCTCGGTAACCGTCTCTTCCGCAGAGATTTTCTCTTACAGATAGCCCTAACCCTCTCCCAGGACCCTTTCACTGAATCGCTACCATCAGCATCGACGTCTGTCATTCGTTCCCACAACCCTGAAGCTCGTTCTGGCCACTGCCCTCTTGTCAGAGTCGGATCAGAACGCTAAATGTCACTCAATTTTCCGCAGACCCCTTACCTTACAACTAATGCCAACCCTATCCCTGGTGCCAGGATCTGACACTTCACCTTCATCATTGATGTCACACTCACTTCACCTTAAACCTTAAACTTATTCTTGCACAAAACCTCACATCAGAGGTGGATCCGAATTCTAACTGCAACCCTATCTCACCCGTACTCCTTATCGAACACATAACCCTAACCCTAGATCTGACCCTTGAACCAGAATCTTCACCTTCACCGTTGCTATCAACTATGACTCCCTTAATCCTCTGACTCGATCTCACACTCACACTCAATTCAGAATTTTTCGCAAATTCTGTCCATAACCATATTTTCTGCATAGACCTTTCCTTACAGAAAACCCTAACCCTAGCCCCGGATCCTTAACCTGAATGCTCACCGTCAGCATCGGTGTCACCGATGCCACATCTTGATGATGAAGTCCAAGCTGGCCTTCACCCACACGTCAGAGAAGGATGCTTAATCTAAACATAACCACATCCACCGCATAAACTTTAGACAATTGCCTAACCCTAACCCTAGCACATTCCTGTGACCTGAGCCTCCAAAATCATCATGGACGTCACCCTTGCCTCACTGCGACTCAATTGGACAGTTGCCCTAAACTTGGAGAAGGACCCTCAGTCTAAACGTACCAATTGCCTGCCCCTACAGCTTTCCAAAGACCTAACCCTAACACTACCCCTGGCTCGGGCTCCTGAGACCTCACCTTGACCATTGACGTCATCCATGCCTCACCATAAACCTGATCCACCATCTTGCGCACCCTGTCACATCAGACTCAGAAGCTATCTCTATCCGTAAAGAGAATGTTTCTGTATACCAGAGAGAACACAGAATTTTAACCCTGCAACTGATGCCTGGACCTGTATACAGTGTGTCAGCATCGGAGACACCCAGGGATCTCCCAACACGGAAACACAATTTCACAGTCACAGTCACATCAGAGCTAGACCTTAAGTCTTATAATTAACTTATTCTTTCTGTACTAGAGCCCGAACCAGTAATTCTAACCCTAGCCATGACTCTTGGACATGCCCCTTAATCGTAACCATTGGCATCACTCACGCTTCATCGTAATCCTTTACCTCAATCCCGCACTTGCCCTCCCATCAGAGAGAAACCTGAAGCCTTTCCATAACCCTATCCTTCCTGTACACCTTACAGAACAAAACTAAACTTACTCTAGCCCTTGGGACTATACCTGAACCGACACCATCAGCTTCAACGTCTGTCATGCCGCACCATAAGCCTGAATCTCAAGGTCACCGTCACCCGCACGTCAGGGACAGATGCGAACTCTAAATGTAACTGCATAATCCTGTCAATCGTACTGAACACCTAACCCTAACCCTAGTGCCAAGCCCTGGACTAGATTTTTCACCCGCAGCAATGATGTCAACTACGACACATCTTAATTCGGAGCTTGAATCTCACACTCGCACTGACATCAGAAGAGAACCTTAGTTCTTTCGGAAACCGTCTTTTCCGCACTGATTTTCTCTTACAGATAACCCTAAGCGTATCCCATGCCCCTTTCACTGAACCGCCACCATCAGCATCGACGTCTGTCATTCCTCCCCATAATCCTGAAGCTCGTTCTGGACGCTGCCCTCATGTCAGAGCCGGATCAGTACTCTAACTGTCACTCAATCTACAGCATCCTCCTTACCTTACAACTAATGCTGACCCTATCCCTGGTACCGGGATCTGACACTTCACCTTCATCATTGTTGTGACCCTCACTTCACCTGAAACTTAAACTTATTCTTGCACTCACCCTCACATCAGAGGCGGATCCGAATTCTAACTGCAACCCTACTTCATCCGTACTCCTTATCAAACCCATAACCCTACCCTAGATCTGAACCTTGAATCAGATTATTCACCTTCATCGTTGCTACCCACTATGACACCCTTAATGGTGTGACTCGATCTCACACTCGCCCTCAATTTAGAATTGCACCCTAATTCTGTCCATAACCATATTATCTGCATAAACCTGCATTGACCTTTCCTTACAGAAAACTCTAACCCTGGAACAGGTTCCTTTACCTGCATGCTCACCACCAGCATTGATGTCACCGATGCCATACCTTAATGATGAAGTCCATACTGGCCTTCACCCACACGTCAGAGTAGGATCCTCTATCTAAACATAACCACATCCACGGCATAAACTAAAACAATTCCCTATCCCTAACCCTAGCACATACCTGTGGCCTGACCATCCATAATCTCCATGGATGTGACCCTTGCCTCATTGTAAGCCTGCGACTGAATTGGACAGTTGCCCTAACCTTGCAGAAGGACCCTCAGTCTAAACGTACCAATACCCTGCCCCTACGGCTTTCCAAAATCCTAACCCTAACCCTAGCCCTGGCTCGTGGTCCTGACACCTCACCTTGACCATTGACGTCAACCATGCCTCACCATAAACCTGATCCACCATCTTGCACTCCCTTTCTCATCAGAACTAGAAGCCAACTCTATCCATAAAGCCGCTGTCTCTGCATACCAGAGAGAACAAAAAAATTTAACTCTAAAACTGGTGCCTGGACCTACACACAAAGCGTCATTATCACAAACACCCAGGGATCTCCTCAACACGGAAACGCAAATTCACACTCGCACTCACATCAGAGGTAGACCCTAACCCTAATAATTAACTTATCCTTTCTGCACAACAGCCCTAACCTCTATATTCAAAGCCTAGCCATGACTCTTGGACCTGCCCCTTCACCATAACCGTTGGCATCACCTGCGCTTCATCGTAATCCTAATCTTCAATCCCGAACGTGCCCTCCCATCGGAGAGAAACTCGAAATTTTTCCATAAACCTATCCTTCTTCTACACCTTACAGAACACAATAAACTTACTCTAGCCCTCGGCATTTTACCTGATCCAAAACCAACAGCCTCAATGTCTGTCTTGCCGCACCATAAGCCTGAAGCTCAATGTGGCCCTCGCCCTCACTTCAGGGTCAGATGCAAACTCTAAATGTTACTCCACATTCCTGTAAATCTTACTGAACACCTAACCCTAACCCTAGCGCGAAGCCTTGGACTAGATTCTTCACCTACAATATTGATGTCAACTAAGACACATCTTAACTCGGAGCCTGAATTTCACATTCTCAATCACAACAGAAGAGAACCCTTATTCTCTCGGTAACCGTCTCTTCCGCAGAGATTTTCTCTTACAGATAGCCCTAACCCTCTCCCAGAACCCTTTCACTGAACCGCTACCATCAGCATCGACGTCTGTCATTCGTTCCCACAACCCTGAAGCTCGTTCTGGCCACTGCCCTCTTGTCAGAGTCGGATCAGAACGCTAAATGTCACTCAATTTTCCGCAGACTCCTTACCTTACAACTAATGCCAACCCTATCCCTGGTGCCAGTATCTGACACTTCACCTTCATCATTGATGTCACACTCACTTCACCTTAAACCTTAAACTTATTCTTGCACAAAACCTCACATCAGAGGTGGATCCGAATTCTAACTGCAACCCTATCTCACCCGTACTCCTTATCGAACACATAACCCTAACCCTAGATCTGACCCTTGAACCAGAATCTTCACCTTCACCGTTGCTATCAACTATGACTCCCTTAATCCTCTGACTCGATCTCACACTCACACTCAATTCAGAATTTTTCGCAAATTCTGTCCATAACCATATTTTCTGCATAGACCTTTCCTTACAGAAAACCCTAACCCTAGCCCCGGATCCTTAACCTGAATGCTCACCGAAAGCATCGGTGTCACCGATGCCACATCTTGATGATGAAGTCCAAGCTGGCCTTCACCCACACGTCAGAGTAGGATGCTTAATCTAAACATAACCACATCCACCGCATAAACTTTAGACAATTGCCTAACCCTAACCCTAGCACATTCCTGTGACCTGAGCCTCCAAAATCATCATGGACGTCACCCTTGCTTCACTGCGACTCAATTGGACAGTTGCCCTAAACTTGGAGAAGGACCCTCAGTCTAAACGTACCAATTGCCTGCCCATACAGCTTTCCAAAAACCTAACCGTAACACTACCCCTGGCTCGGGGTCCTGACACCTCACCTTGACCATTGACGTCATCCATGCCTCACCATAAACCTGATCCACCATCTTGCGCACCCTGTCACATCAGACTCAGAAGCTAACTCTATCCGTAAAGAGAATGTTTCTGTATACCAGAGAGAACACAGAATTTTAACCCTGAAACTGATGCCTGGACCTGTATACAGAGTGTAAGCATCGGAGACACCCAGGGATCTCCCAACACGGAAACACAATTTCACAGTCACAGTCACATCAGAGCTAGACCTTAAGTCTTATAATTAACTTATTCTTTCTGTACTAGAGCCCGAACCAGTAATTCTAACCCTAGCCATGACTCTTGGACATGCCCCTTAATCGTATCCATTGGCATCACTCACGCTTCATCGAATCCTTTACCTCAATCCCGCACTTGCCCTCCCATCAGAGAGAAACCTGAAGCCTTTCCATAACCCTATCCTTCCTGTACACCTTACAGAACAAAACTAAACTTACTCTAGCCCTTGGAACTATACCTGAACCGACACCATCAGCTTCAACGTCTGTCATGCCGCACCATAAGCCTGAATCTCAAGGTCGCCGTCACCCTCACGTCAGGGACAGATGCGAACTCTAAATGTAACTGCATAATCCTGTCAATCGTACTGAACACCTAACCCTAACCCTAGTGCCAAGCCCTGGACTAGATTTTTCACCCGCAGCAATGATGTCAACTACGACACATCTTAATTCGGAGCTTGAATCTCACACTCGCACTGACATCAGAAGAGAACCCTAATTCTTTCGGAAACCGTCTTTTCCGCACTGATTTTCTCTTACAGATAACCCTAAGCGTATCCCAGGCCCCTTTCACTGAACCGCCACCATCAGCATCGACATCTGTCATTCCTCCCCATAATCCTGAAGCTCGTTCTGGACGCTGCCCTCATGTCAGAGTCGGATCAGTACTCTAACTGTCACTCAATCTGCAGCATACTCCTTACCTTACAACTAATGCTGACCCTATCCCTGGTACCGGGATCTGACACTTCACCTTCATCATTGTTGTGACCCTCACTTCACCTGAAACTTAAACTTATTCTTGCACTCACCCTCACATCAGAGGCGGATCCGAATTCTAACTGCAACCCTACTTCACCCGTACTCCTTATCAAACCCATAACCCTACCCTAGATCTGAACCTTGAATCAGATTATTCACCTTCATCGTTGCTACCCACTATGACACCCTTAATGGTGTGACTCGATCTCACACTCGCCCTCAATTTAGAATTGCACCCTAATTCTGTCCATAACCATATTATCTGCATAAACCTGCATTGACCTTTCCTTACAGAAAACTCTAACCCTAGAACAGGTTCCTTTACCTGCATGCTCACCACCAGCATTGATGTCACCGATGCCATACCTTAATGATGAAGTCCATACTGGCCTTCACCCACACGTCAGAGTAGGATCCTCTATCTAAACATAACCACATCCACGGCATAAACTAAAACAATTCCCTATCCCTAACCCTAGCACATACCTGTGGCCTGACCATCCATAATCTCCATGGATGTGACCCTTGCCTCATTGTAAGCCTGCGACTGAATTGGACAGTTGCCCTAACCTTGCAGAAGGACCCTCAGTCTAAACGTACCAATACCCTGCCCCTACGGCTTTCCAAAATCCTAACCCTAACCCTAGCCCTGGCTCGTGGTCCTGACACCTCACCTTGACCATTGACGTCAACCATGCCTCACCATAAACCTGATCCACCATCTTGAACTCCCTTTCTCATCAGAACTAGAAGCCAACTCTATCCATAAAGCCGCTGTCTCTGCATACCAGAGAGAACAAAAAAATTTAACTCTAAAACTGGTGCCTGGACCTATACACAAAGCGTCATTATCACAAACACCCAGGGATCTCCTCAACACGGAAACGCAAATTCACACTCGCACTCACATCAGAGGTAGACCCTAACCCTAATAATTAACTTATCCTTTCTGCACAACAGCCCTAACCTCTATATTCAAAGCCTAGCCATGACTCTTGGACCTGCCCCTTCACCATAACCGTTGGCATCACCTGCGCTTCATCGTAATCCTAATCTTCAATCCCGAACGTGCCCTCCCATCGGAGAGAAACTCGAAATTTTTCCATAAACCTATCCTTCTTCTACACCTTACAGAACACAATAAACTTACTCTAGCCCTCGGCATTTTACCTGATCCAAAACCAACATCCTCAATGTCTGTCTTGCCGCACCATAAGCCTGAAGCTCAAGGTGGCCCTCGCCCTCACTTCAGGGTCAGATGCAAACTCTAAATGTTACTCCACATTCCTGTAAATCTTACTGAACACCTAACCCTAACCCTAGCGCGAAGCCTTGGACTAGATTCTTCACCTACAACATTGATGTCAAGTAAGACACATCTTAACTCGGAGCCTGAATTTCACATTCTCAATCACAACAGAAGAGAACCCTTATTCTCTCGGTAACCGTCTCTTCCGCAGAGATTTTCTCTCACAGATAGCCCTAACCCTCTCCCAGGACCCTTTCACTGAACCGCTACCATCAGCATCGACGTCTGTCATTCGTTCCCACAACCCTGAAGCTCGTTCTGGCCACTGCCCTCTTGTCAGAGTCGGATCAGAACGCTAAATGTCACTCAATTTTCCGCAGACTCCTTACCTTACAACTAATGCCAACCCTATCCCTGGTGCCAGGATCTGACACTTCACCTTCATCATTGATGTCACACTCACTTCACCTTAAACCTTAAACTTATTCTTGCACAAAACCTCACATCAGAGGTGGATCCGAATTCTAACTGCAACCCTATCTCACCCGTACTCCTTATCGAACACATAACCCTAACCCTAGATCTGACCCTTGAACCAGAATCTTCACCTTCACCGTTGCTATCAACTATGACTCCCTTAATCCTCTGACTCGATCTCACACTCACACTCAATTCAGAATTTTTCGCAAATTCTGTCCATAACCATATTTTCTGCATAGACCTTTCCTTACAGAAAACCCTAACCCTAGCCCCGGATCCTTAACCTGAATGCTCACCGAAAGCATCGGTGTCACCGATGCCACATCTTGATGATGAAGTCCAAGCTGGCCTTCACCCACACGTCAGAGTAGGATGCTTAATCTAAACATAACCACATCCACCGCATAAACTTTAGACAATTGCCTAACCCTAACCCTAGCACATTCCTGTGACCTGAGCCTCCAAAATCATCATGGACGTCACCCTTGCTTCACTGCGACTCAATTGGACAGTTGCCCTAAACTTGGAGAAGGACCCTCAGTCTAAACGTACCAATTGCCTGCCCATACAGCTTTCCAAAAACCTAACCGTAACACTACCCCTGGCTCGGGGTCCTGACACCTCACCTTGACCATTGACGTCATCCATGCCTCACCATAAACCTGATCCACCATCTTGCGCACCCTGTCACATCAGACTCAGAAGCTAACTCTATCCGTAAAGAGAATGTTTCTGTATACCAGAGAGAACACAGAATTTTAACCCTGAAACTGATGCCTGGACCTGTATACAGAGTGTCAGCATCGGAGACACCCAGGGATCTCCCAACACGGAAACACAATTTCACAGTCACAGTCACATCAGAGCTAGACCTTAAGTCTTATAATTAACTTATTCTTTCTGTACTAGAGCCCGAACCAGTAATTCTAACCCTAGCCATGACTCTTGGACATGCCCCTTAATCGTAACCATTGGCATCACTCACGCTTCATCGTAATCCTTTACCTCAATCCCGCAATTGCCCTCCCATCAGAGAGAAACCTGAAGCCTTTCCATAACCCTATCCTTCCTGTACACCTTACAGAACAAAACTAAACTTACTCTAGCCCATGGAACTATACCTGAACCGACACCATCAGCTTCAACGTCTGTCATGCCGCACCATAAGCCTGAATCTCAAGGTCGCCGTCACCCTCACGTCAGGGACAGATGCGAACTCTAAATGTAACTGCATAATCCTGTCAATCTTACTGAACACCTAACCCTAACCCTAGTGCCAAGCCCTGGACTAGATTTTTCACCCGCAGCAATGATGTCAACTACGACACATCTTAATTCGGAGCTTGAATCTCACACTCGCACTGACATCAGAAGAGAACCCTAGTTCTTTCGGAAACCGTCTTTTCCGCACTGATTTTCTCTTACAGATAACCCTAAGCGTATCCCAGGCCCCTTTCACTGAACCGCCACCATCAGCATCGACGTCTGTCATTCCTCCCCATAATCCTGAAGCTCGTTCTGGACGCTGCCCTCATGTCAGAGTCGGATCAGTACTCTAACTGTCACTCAATCTGCAGCATACTCCTTACCTTACAACTAATGCTGACCCTATCCCTGGTACCGGGATCTGACACTTCACCTTCATCATTGTTGTGACCCTCACTTCACCTGAAACTTAAACTTATTCTTGCACTCACCCTCACATCAGAGGCGGATCCGAATTCTAACTGCAACCCTACTTCACCCGTACTCCTTATCAAACCCATAACCCTACCCTAGATCTGAACCTTGAATCAGATTATTCACCTTCATCGTTGCTACCCACTATGACACCCTTAATGGTGTGACTCGATCTCACACTCACCCTCAATTTAGAATTGCACCCTAATTCTGTCCATAACCATATTATCTGCATAAACCTGCATAGACCTTTCCTTACAGAAAACTCTAACCCTAGAACAGGTTCCTTTACCTGAATGCTCACCACCAGCATTGATGTCACAGATGCCATACCTTAATGATGAAGTCCAAACTGGCCTTCACCCACACGTCAGAGTAGGATCCTCTATCTAAACATAACCACATCCACGGCATAAACTAAAACAATTCCCTATCCCTAACCCTAGCACATACCTGTGGCCTGACCATCCCTTATCAACATGGATGTGACCCTTGCCTCATTGTAAGCCTGCGACTGAATTGGACAGTTGCCCTAACCTTGCAGAAGGACCCTCAGTCTAAACGTACCAATACCCTGCCCCTACGGCTTTCCAAAATCCTAACCCTAACCCTAGCCCTGGCTCGTGGTCCTGACACCTCACCTTGACCATTGACGTCAACCATGCCTCACCATAAACCTGATCCACCATCTTGCACTCCCTTTCTCATCAGAACTAGAAGCCAACTCTATCCATAAAGCCACTGTCTCTGCATACCAGAGAGAACAAAAAATTTTAACTCTAAAACTGGTGCCTGGACCTATACACAAAGCGTCATTATCACAAACACCCAGGGATCTCCTCAACACGGAAACGCAAATTCACACTCGCACTCACATCAGAGGTAGACCCTAACCCTAATAATTAACTTATCCTTTCTGCACAACAGCCCTAACCTCTATATTCAAAGCCTAGCCATGACTCTTGGACCTGCCCCTTCACCATAACCATTGGCATCACCTGCGCTTCATCGTAATCCTAATCTTCAATCCCGAACGTGCCCTCCCATCGGAGAGAAACTCGAAATTTTTCCATAAACCTATCCTTCTTCTACACCTTACAGAACACAATAAACTTACTCTAGCCCTCGGCATTTTACCTGATCCAAAACCAACAGCCTCAATGTCTGTCTTGCCGCACCATAAGCCTGAAGCTCAAGGTGGCCCTCGCCCTCACTTCAGGGTCAGATGCAAACTCTAAATGTTACTCCACATTCCTGTAAATCTTACTGAACACCTAACCCTAACCCTAGCGCGAAGCCTTGGACTAGATTCTTCACCTACAACATTGATGTCAACTAAGACACATCTTAACTCGGAGCCTGAATTTCACATTCTCAATCACAACAGAAGAGAACCCTTATTCTCTCGGTAACCGTCTCTTCTGCAGAGTTTTTCTCTTACAGATAGCCCTAACCCTCTCCCAGGACCCTTTCACTGAACCGCTACCATCAGCATCGACGTCTGTCATTCGTTCCCACAACCCTGAAGCTCGTTCTGGCCACTGCCCTCTTGTCAGAGTCGGATCAGAACGCTAAATGTCACTCAATTTTCCGCAGACTCCTTACCTTACAACTAATGCCAACCCTATCCCTGGTGCCAGGATCTGACACTTCACCTTCATCATTGATGTCACACTCACTTCACCTTAAACCTTAAACTTATTCTTGCACAAAACCTCACATCAGAGGTGGATCCGAATTCTAACTGCAACCCTATCTCACCCGTACTCCTTATCGAACACATAACCCTAAACCTAGATCTGACCCTTGAACCAGAATCTTCACCTTCACCGATGCTATCAACTATGACTCCCTTAATCCTCTGACTCGATCTCACACTCACACTCAATTCAGAATTTTTCGCAAATTCTGTCCATAACCATATTTTCTGCATAGACCTTTCCTTACAGAAAACCCTAACCCTAGCCCCGGATCCTTAACCTGAATGCTCACCGAAAGCATCGGTGTCACCGATGCCACATCTTGATGATGAAGTCCAAGCTGGCCTTCACCCACACGTCAGAGTAGGATGCTTAATCTAAACATAACCACATCCACCGCATAAACTTTAGACAATTGCCTAACCCTAACCCTAGCACATTCCTGTGACCTGAGCCTCCAAAATCATCATGGACGTCACCCTTGCCTCACTGCGACTCAATTGGACAGTTGCCCTAAACTTGGAGAAGGACCCTCAGTCTAAACGTACCAATTGCCTGCCCCTACAGCTTTCCAAAAACCTAACCCTAACACTACCCCTGGCTCGGGGTCCTGACACCTCACCTTGACCATTGACGTCATTCGTGCCTCACCATAAACCTAATCCACCATCTTGCGCACCCTGTCACATCAGACTCAGAAGCTAACTCTATCCGTAAAGAGAATGTTTCTGTATACCAGAGAGTACACAGAATTTTAACCCTGAAACTGATGCCTGCACCTGTATACAGAGTGTCAGCATCGGAGACACCCAGGGATCTCCCAACACGGAAACACAATTTCACAGTCACAGTCACATCAGAGCTAGACCTTAAGTCTTATAATTAACTTATTCTTTCTGTACTAGAGCCCGAACCAGTAATTCTAACCCTAGCCATGACTCTTGGACATGCCCCTTAATCGTAACCATTGGCATCACTCACGCTTCATCGTAATCCTTTATCTCAATCCCGCACTTGCCCTCCCATCAGAGAGAAACCTGAAGCCTTTCCATAACCCTATCCTTCCTGTACACCTTACAGAACAAAACTAAACTTACTCTAGACCTTGGAACTATACCTGAACCGACACCATCAGCTTCAACGTCTGTCGTGACGCACCATAAGCCTGAATCTCAAGGTCGCCGTCACCCTCACGTCAGGGACAGATGCGAACTCTAAATGTATCTGCATAATCCTGTCAATCTTACTGAACACCTAACCCTAACCCTAGTGCCAAGCCCTGGACTAGATTTTTCACCCGAAGCAATGATGTCAACTACGACACATCTTAATTCGGAGCTTGAATCTCACACTCGCACTGACATCAGAAGAGAACCCTAATTCTTTCGGAAACGGTCTTTTCCGCACTGATTTTCTCTTACAGATAACCCTAAGCGTATCCCAGGACCCTTTCACTGAACCGCCACCATCAGCATCGACGTCTGTCATTCCTCCCCATAATCCTGAAGCTCGTTCTGGACGCTGCCCTCATGTCAGAGTCGGATCAGTACTCTAACTGTCACTCAATCTGCAGCATACTCCTTACCTTACAACTAATGCTGACCCTATCCCTGGTACCGGGATCTGACACTTCACCTTCATCATTGTTGTGACCCTCACTTCACCTGAAACTTAAACTTATTCTTGCACTCACCCTCACATCAGAGGCGGATCCGAATTCTAACTGCAACCCTACTTCACCCGTACTCCTTATCAAACCCATAACCCTACCCTAGATCTGAACCTTGAATCAGATTATTCACCTTCATCGTTGATACCCACTATGACACCCTTAATGGTGTGACTCGATCTCACACTCGCCCTCAATTTAGAATTGCACCCTAATTCTGTCCATAACCATATTATCTGCATAAACCTGCATAGACCTTTCCTTACAGAAAACTCTAACCCTAGAACAGGTTCCTTTACCTGAATGCTCACCACCAGCATTGATGTCACAGATGCCATACCTTAATGATGAAGTCCAAACAGGCCTTCACCCACACGTCAGAGTAGGATCCTCTATCTAAACATAACCACATCCACGGCATAAACTAAAACAATTCCCTATCCCTAACCCTAGCACATACCTGTGGCCTGACCATCCATAATCCCCATGGATGTGACCCTTGCCTCATTGTAAGCCTGCGACTGAATTGGACAGTTGCCCTAACCTTGCAGAAGGACCCTCAGTCTAAACGTACCAATACCCTGCCCCTACGGCTTTCCAAAATCCTAACCCTAACCCTAGCCCTGGCTCGTGGTCCTGACACCTCACCTTGACCATTGACGTCAACCATGCCTCACCATAAACCTGATCCACCATCTTGCACTCCCTTTCTCATCAGAACCAGAAGCCAACTCTATCTATAAAGCCACTGTCTCTGCATACCAGAGAGAACAAAAAATTTTAACTCTAAAACTGGTGCCTGGACCTATACACAAAGCGTCATTATCACAAACACCCAGGGATCTCCTCAACACGGAAACGCAAATTCACACTCGCACTCACATCAGAGGTAGACCCTAACCCTAATAATTAACTTATCCTTTCTGCACAACAGCCCTAACCTCTATATTCAAAGCCTAGCCATGACTCTTGGACCTGCCCCTTCACCATAACCATTGGCATAACCTGCGCTTCTTCGTAATCCTAATCTTCAATCCCGAACGTGCCCTCCCATCGGAGAGAAACTCGAAATTTTTCCATAAACCTATCCTTCTTCTCCACCTTACAGAACACAATAAACTTACTCTAGCACTCGGCATTTTACCTGATCCAAAACCAACAGCCTCAATGTCTGTCTTGCCGCACCATAAGCCTGAAGCTCAAGGTGGCCCTCGCCCTCACTTCATGGTCAGATGCAAACTCTAAATGTTACTCCACATTCCTGTAAATCTTACTGAACACCTAACCCTAACCCTAGCGCGAAGCCTTGGACTAGATTCTTCACCTACAACATTGATGTCAACTAAGACACATCTTAACTCGGAGCCTGAATTTCACATTCTCAATCACAACAGAAGAGAACCCTTATTCTCTCGGTAACCGTCTCTTCCGCAGAGATTTTCTCTTACAGATAGCCCTAACCCTCTCCCAGGACCCTTTCACTGAACCGCTACCATCAGCATCGACGTCTGTCATTCGTTCCCACAACCCTGAAGCTCGTTCTGGCCACTGCCCTCTTGTCAGAGTCGGATCAGAACGCTAAATGTCACTCAATTTTCCGCAGACTCCTTACCTTACAACTAATGCCAACCCTATCCCTGGTGCCAGGATCTGACACTTCACCTTCATCATTGATGTCACACTCACTTCACCTTAAACCTTAAACTTATTCTTGCACAAAACCTCACATCAGAGGTGGATCCGAATTCTAACTGCAACCCTATCTCACCCGTACTCCTTATCGAACACATAACCCTAACCCTAGATCTGACCCTTGAACCAGAATCTTCACCTTCACCGTTGCTATCAACTATGACTCCCTTAATCATCTGAATCGATCTCACACTCACACTCAATTCAGAATTTTTCGCAAATTCTGTCCATAACCATATTTTCTGCATAGACCTTTCCTTACAGAAAACCCTAACCCTAGCCCCGGATCCTTAACCTGAATGCTCACCGTCAGCATCGGTGTCACCGATGCCACATCTTGATGATGAAGTCCAAGCTGGCCTTCACCCACACGTCAGAGTAGGATGCTTAATCTAAACATAACCACATCCACCGCATAAACTTTAGACAATTGCCTAACCCTAACCCTAGCACATTCCTGTGACCTGAGCCTCCAAAATCATCATGGACGTCACCCTTGCCTCACTGCGACTCAATTGGACAGTTGCCCTAAACTTGGAGAAGGACCCTCAGTCTAAACGTACCAATTGCCTGCCCCTACAGCTTTCCAAAAACCTAACCCTAACCCTACCCCTGGCTCGGGGTCCTGACACCTCACCTTGACCATTGACGTCATCCATGCCTCACCATAAACCTGATCCACCATCTTGCGCACCCTGTCACATCAGACTCAGAAGCTAACTCTATCCGTAAAGAGAATGTTTCTGCATACCAGAGAGAACACAGAATTTTAACCCTGAAACTGATGCCTGGACCTGTATACAGAGTGTCAGCATCGGAGACACCCAGGGATCTCCCAACACGGAAACACAATTTCACAGTCACAGTCACATCAGAGCTAGACCTTAAGTCTTATAATTAACTTATTCTTTCTGTACTAGAGCCCGAACCAGTAATTCTAACCCTAGCCATGACTCTTGGACATGCCCCTTAATCGTAACCATTGGCATCACTCACGCTTCATCGTAATCCTTTACCTCAATCCCGCACTTGCCCTCCCATCAGAGAGAAACCTGAAGCCTTTCCATAACCCTATCCTTCCTGTACACCTTACAGAACAAAACTAAACTTACTCTAGCCCTTGGAACTATACCTGAACCGACACCATCAGCTTCAACGTCTGTCATGCCGCACCATAAGCCTGAATCTCAAGGTCGCCGTCACCCTCACGTCAGGGACAGATGCGAACTCTAAATGTAACTGCATAATCCTGTCAATCGTACTGAACACCTAACCCTAACCCTAGTGCCAAGCCCTGGACTAGATTTTTCACCCGCAGCAATGATGTCAACTACGACACATCTTAATTCGGAGCTTGAATCTCACACTCGCACTGACATCAGAAGAGAACCCTAATTCTTTCGGAAACCGTCTTTTCCGCACTGATTTTCTCTTACAGATAACCCTAAGCGTATCCCAGGCCCCTTTCACTGAACCGCCACCATCAGCATCGACGTCTGTCATTCCTCCCCATAATCCTGAAGCTCGTTCTGGACGCTGCCCTCATGTCAGAGTCGGATCAGTACTCTAACTGTCACTCAATCTGCAGCATACTCCTTACCTTACAACTAATGCTGACCCTATCCCTGGTACCGGGATCTGACACTTCACCTTCATCATTGTTGTGACCCTCACTTCACCTGAAACTTAAACTTATTCTTGCACTCACCCTCACATCAGAGGCGGATCCGAATTCTAACTGCAACCCTACCTCACCCGTACTCCTTATCAAACCCATAACCCTACCCTAGATCTGAACCTTGAATCAGATTATTCACCTTCATCGTTGCTACCCACTATGACACCCTTAATGGTGTGACTCGATCTCACACTCGCCCTCAATTTAGAATTGCACCCTAATTCTGTCCATAACCATATTATCTGCATAAACCTGCATAGACCTTTCCTTACAGAAAACTCTAACCCTAGAACAGGTTCCTTTACCTGAATGCTCACCACCAGCATTGATGTCACAGATGCCATACCTTAATGATGAAGTCCAAACAGGCCTTCACCCACACGTCAGAGTAGGATCCTCTATCTAAACATAACCACATCCACGGCATAAACTAAAACAATTCCCTATCCCTAACCCTAGCACATACCTGTGGCCTGACCATCCATAATCCCCATGGATGTGACCCTTGCCTCATTGTAAGCCTGCGACTGAATTGGACAGTTGCCCTAACCTTGCAGAAGGACCCTCAGTCTAAACGTACCAATACCCTGCCCCTACGGCTTTCCAAAATCCTAACCCTAACCCTAGCCCTGGCTCGTGGTCCTGACACCTCACCTTGACCATTGACGTCAACCATGCCTCACCATAAACCTGATCCACCATCTTGCACTCCCTTTCTCATCAGAACCAGAAGCCAACTCTATCTATAAAGCCACTGTCTCTGCATACCAGAGAGAACAAAAAATTTTAACTCTAAAACTGGTGCCTGGACCTATACACAAAGCGTCATTATCACAAACACCCAGGGATCTCCTCAACACGGAAACGCAAATTCACACTCGCACTCACATCAGAGGTAGACCCTAACCCTAATAATTAACTTATCCTTTCTGCACAACAGCCCTAACCTCTATATTCAAAGCCTAGCCATGACTCTTGGACCTGCCCCTTCACCATAACCATTGGCATAACCTGCGCTTCTTCGTAATCCTAATCTTCAATCCCGAACGTGCCCTCCCATCGGAGAGAAACTCGAAATTTTTCCATAAACCTATCCTTCTTCTCCACCTTACAGAACACAATAAACTTACTCTAGCACTCGGCATTTTACCTGATCCAAAACCAACAGCCTCAATGTCTGTCTTGCCGCACCATAAGCCTGAAGCTCAAGGTGGCCCTCGCCCTCACTTCATGGTCAGATGCAAACTCTAAATGTTACTCCACATTCCTGTAAATCTTACTGAACACCTAACCCTAACCCTAGCGCGAAGCCTTGGACTAGATTCTTCACCTACAACATTGATGTCAACTAAGACACATCTTAACTCGGAGCCTGAATTTCACATTCTCAATCACAACAGAAGAGAACCCTTATTCTCTCGGTAACCGTCTCTTCCGCAGAGATTTTCTCTTACAGATAGCCCTAACCCTCTCCCAGGACCCTTTCACTGAACCGCTACCATCAGCATCGACGTCTGTCATTCGTTCCCACAACCCTGAAGCTCGTTCTGGCCACTGCCCTCTTGTCAGAGTCGGATCAGAACGCTAAATGTCACTCAATTTTCCGCAGACTCCTTACCTTACAACTAATGCCAACCCTATCCCTGGTGCCAGGATCTGACACTTCACCTTCATCATTGATGTCACACTCACTTCACCTTAAACCTTAAACTTATTCTTGCACAAAACCTCACATCAGAGGTGGATCCGAATTCTAACTGCAACCCTATCTCACCCGTACTCCTTATCGAACACATAACCCTAACCCTAGATCTGACCCTTGAACCAGAATCTTCACCTTCACCGTTGCTATCAACTATGACTCCCTTAATCATCTGAATCGATCTCACACTCACACTCAATTCAGAATTTTTCGCAAATTCTGTCCATAACCATATTTTCTGCATAGACCTTTCCTTACAGAAAACCCTAACCCTAGCCCCGGATCCTTAACCTGAATGCTCACCGTCAGCATCGGTGTCACCGATGCCACATCTTGATGATGAAGTCCAAGCTGGCCTTCACCCACACGTCAGAGTAGGATGCTTAATCTAAACATAACCACATCCACCGCATAAACTTTAGACAATTGCCTAACCCTAACCCTAGCACATTCCTGTGACCTGAGCCTCCAAAATCATCATGGACGTCACCCTTGCCTCACTGCGACTCAATTGGACAGTTGCCCTAAACTTGGAGAAGGACCCTCAGTCTAAACGTACCAATTGCCTGCCCCTACAGCTTTCCAAAAACCTAACCCTAACCCTACCCCTGGCTCGGGGTCCTGACACCTCACCTTGACCATTGACGTCATCCATGCCTCACCATAAACCTGATCCACCATCTTGCGCACCCTGTCACATCAGACTCAGAAGCTAACTCTATCCGTAAAGAGAATGTTTCTGCATACCAGAGAGAACACAGAATTTTAACCCTGAAACTGATGCCTGGACCTGTATACAGAGTGTCAGCATCGGAGACACCCAGGGATCTCCCAACACGGAAACACAATTTCACAGTCACAGTCACATCAGAGCTAGACCTTAAGTCTTATAATTAACTTATTCTTTCTGTACTAGAGCCCGAACCAGTAATTCTAACCCTAGCCATGACTCTTGGACATGCCCCTTAATCGTAACCATTGGCATCACTCACGCTTCATCGTAATCCTTTACCTCAATCCCGCACTTGCCCTCCCATCAGAGAGAAACCTGAAGCCTTTCCATAACCCTATCCTTCCTGTACACCTTACAGAACAAAACTAAACTTACTCTAGCCCTTGGAACTATACCTGAACCGACACCATCAGCTTCAACGTCTGTCATGCCGCACCATAAGCCTGAATCTCAAGGTCGCCGTCACCCTCACGTCAGGGACAGATGCGAACTCTAAATGTAACTGCATAATCCTGTCAATCGTACTGAACACCTAACCCTAACCCTAGTGCCAAGCCCTGGACTAGATTTTTCACCCGCAGCAATGATGTCAACTACGACACATCTTAATTCGGAGCTTGAATCTCACACTCGCACTGACATCAGAAGAGAACCCTAATTCTTTCGGAAACCGTCTTTTCCGCACTGATTTTCTCTTACAGATAACCCTAAGCGTATCCCAGGCCCCTTTCACTGAACCGCCACCATCAGCATCGACGTCTGTCATTCCTCCCCATAATCCTGAAGCTCGTTCTGGACGCTGCCCTCATGTCAGAGTCGGATCAGTACTCTAACTGTCACTCAATCTGCAGCATACTCCTTACCTTACAACTAATGCTGACCCTATCCCTGGTACCGGGATCTGACACTTCACCTTCATCATTGTTGTGACCCTCACTTCACCTGAAACTTAAACTTATTCTTGCACTCACCCTCACATCAGAGGCGGATCCGAATTCTAACTGCAACCCTACCTCACCCGTACTCCTTATCAAACCCATAACCCTACCCTAGATCTGAACCTTGAATCAGATTATTCACCTTCATCGTTGCTACCCACTATGACACCCTTAATGGTGTGACTCGATCTCACACTCGCCCTCAATTTAGAATTGCACCCTAATTCTGTCCATAACCATATTATCTGCATAAAACTGCATAGACCTTTCCTTACAGAAAACTCTAACCCTGGAACAGGTTCCTTTACCTGCATGCTCACCACCAGCATTGATGTCACCGATGCCATACCTTAATGATGAAGTCCAAACTGGCCTTCACCCACACGTCAGAGTAGGATCCTCTATCTAAACATAAGCACATCCACGGCATAAACTAAAACAATTCCCTATCCCTAACCCTAGCACATACCTGTGGCCTGACCATCCATAATCTCCATGGATGTGACCCTTGCCTCATTGTCAGCCTGCGACTGAATTGGACAGTTGCCCTAACCTTGCAGAAAGACCCTCAGTCTAAACGTACCAATACCCTGCCCCTACGGCTTTCCAAAATCCTAACCCTAACCCTAGCCCTGGCTCATGGTCCTGACACCTCACCTTGACCATTGACGTCAACTATGCCTCTCCGTAAACTTGATCCACCATCTTGCACTCCCTTTCTCATCAGAACTAGAAGCCAACTCTATCCATAAAGCCACTGTCTCTGCATACCAGAGAGAACAAAAAATTTTAACTCTAAAACTGGTGCCTGGACCTATACACAAAGCGTCATTATCACAAACACCCAGGGATCTCCTCAACACGGAAACGCAAATTCACACTCGCACTCACATCAGAGGTAGACCCTAACCCTAATAATTAACTTATCCTTTCTGCACAACAGCCCTAACCTCTATATTCAAAGCCTAGCCATGACTCTTGGACCTGCCCCTTCACCATAACCGTTGGCATCACCTGCGCTTCATCGTAATCCTAATCTTCAATCCCGAACGTGCCCTCCCATCGGAGAGAAACTCGAAATTTTTCCATAAACCTATCCTTCTTCTACACCTTACAGAGCACAATAAACTTACTCTAGCCCTCGGCATTTTACCTGATCCAAAACCAACAGCCTCAATGTCTGTCTTGCCGTACCATAAGCCTGAAGCTCAAGGTGGCCCTCGCCCTCACTTCAGGGTCAGATGCAAACTCTAAATGTTACTCCACATTCCTGTAAATCTTACTGAACACCTAACCCTAACCCTAGCGCGAAGCCTTGGACTAGATTCTTCACCTACAACATTGATGTCAACTAAGACACATCTTAACTCGGAGCCTGAATTTCACATTCTCAATCACAACAGAAGAGAACCCTTATTCTCTCGGTAACCGTCTCTTCCGCAGAGATTTTCTCTTACAGATAGCCCTAACCCTCTCCCAGGACCCTTTCACTGAATCGCTACCATCAGCATCGACGTCTGTCATTCGTTCCCACAACCCTGAAGCTCGTTCTGGCCACTGCCCTCTTGTCAGAGTCGGATCAGAACGCTAAATGTCACTCAATTTTCCGCAGACTCCTTACCTTACAACTAATGCCAACCCTATCCCTGGTGCCAGGATCTGACACTTCACCTTCATCATTGATGTCACACTCACTTCACCTTAAACCTTAAACTTATTCTTGCACAAAACCTCACATCAGAGGTGGATCCGAATTCTAACTGCAACCCTATCTCACCCGTACTCCTTATCGAACACATAACCCTAACCCTAGATCTGACCCTTGAACCAGAATCTTCACCTTCACCGTTGCTATCAACTATGACTCCCTTAATCATCTGAATCGATCTCACACTCACACTCAATTCAGAATTTTTCGCAAATTCTGTCCATAACCATATTTTCTGCATAGACCTTTCCTTACAGAAAACCCTAACCCTAGCCCCGGATCCTTAACCTGAATGCTCACCGTCAGCATCGGTGTCACCGATGCCACATCTTGATGATGAAGTCCAAGCTGGCCTTCACCCACACGTCAGAGTAGGATGCTTAATCTAAACATAACCACATCCACCGCATAAACTTTAGACAATTGCCTAACCCTAACCCTAGCACATTCCTGTGACCTGAGCCTCCAAAATCATCATGGACGTCACCCTTGCCTCACTGCGACTCAATTGGACAGTTGCCCTAAACTTGGAGAAGGACCCTCAGTCTAAACGTACCAATTGCCTGCCCCTACAGCTTTCCAAAAACCTAACCCTAACCCTACCCCTGGCTCGGGGTCCTGACACCTCACCTTGACCATTGACGTCATCCATGCCTCACCATAAACCTGATCCACCATCTTGCGCACCCTGTCACATCAGACTCAGAAGCTAACTCTATCCGTAAAGAGAATGTTTCTGCATACCAGAGAGAACACAGAATTTTAACCCTGAAACTGATGCCTGGACCTGTATACAGAGTGTCAGCATCGGAGACACCCAGGGATCTCCCAACACGGAAACACAATTTCACAGTCACAGTCACATCAGAGCTAGACCTTAAGTCTTATAATTAACTTATTCTTTCTGTACTAGAGCCCGAACCAGTAATTCTAACCCTAGCCATGACTCTTGGACATGCCCCTTAATCGTAACCATTGGCATCACTCACGCTTCATCGTAATCCTTTACCTCAATCCCGCACTTGCCCTCCCATCAGAGAGAAACCTGAAGCCTTTCCATAACCCTATCCTTCCTGTACACCTTACAGAACAAAACTAAACTTACTCTAGCCCTTGGAACTATACCTGAACCGACACCATCAGCTTCAACGTCTGTCATGCCGCACCATAAGCCTGAATCTCAAGGTCGCCGTCACCCTCACGTCAGGGACAGATGCGAACTCTAAATGTAACTGCATAATCCTGTCAATCGTACTGAACACCTAACCCTAACCCTAGTGCCAAGCCCTGGACTAGATTTTTCACCCGCAGCAATGATGTCAACTACGACACATCTTAATTCGGAGCTTGAATCTCACACTCGCACTGACATCAGAAGAGAACCCTAATTCTTTCGGAAACCGTCTTTTCCGCACTGATTTTCTCTTACAGATAACCCTAAGCGTATCCCAGGCCCCTTTCACTGAACCGCCACCATCAGCATCGACGTCTGTCATTCCTCCCCATAATCCTGAAGCTCGTTCTGGACGCTGCCCTCATGTCAGAGTCGGATCAGTACTCTAACTGTCACTCAATCTGCAGCATACTCCTTACCTTACAACTAATGCTGACCCTATCCCTGGTACCGGGATCTGACACTTCACCTTCATCATTGTTGTGACCCTCACTTCACCTGAAACTTAAACTTATTCTTGCACTCACCCTCACATCAGAGGCGGATCCGAATTCTAACTGCAACCCTACCTCACCCGTACTCCTTATCAAACCCATAACCCTACCCTAGATCTGAACCTTGAATCAGATTATTCACCTTCATCGTTGCTACCCACTATGACACCCTTAATGGTGTGACTCGATCTCACACTCGCCCTCAATTTAGAATTGCACCCTAATTCTGTCCATAACCATATTATCTGCATAAAACTGCATAGACCTTTCCTTACAGAAAACTCTAACCCTGGAACAGGTTCCTTTACCTGCATGCTCACCACCAGCATTGATGTCACCGATGCCATACCTTAATGATGAAGTCCAAACTGGCCTTCACCCACACGTCAGAGTAGGATCCTCTATCTAAACATAAGCACATCCACGGCATAAACTAAAACAATTCCCTATCCCTAACCCTAGCACATACCTGTGGCCTGACCATCCATAATCTCCATGGATGTGACCCTTGCCTCATTGTCAGCCTGCGACTGAATTGGACAGTTGCCCTAACCTTGCAGAAAGACCCTCAGTCTAAACGTACCAATACCCTGCCCCTACGGCTTTCCAAAATCCTAACCCTAACCCTAGCCCTGGCTCATGGTCCTGACACCTCACCTTGACCATTGACGTCAACTATGCCTCTCCGTAAACTTGATCCACCATCTTGCACTCCCTTTCTCATCAGAACTAGAAGCCAACTCTATCCATAAAGCCACTGTCTCTGCATACCAGAGAGAACAAAAAATTTTAACTCTAAAACTGGTGCCTGGACCTATACACAAAGCGTCATTATCACAAACACCCAGGGATCTCCTCAACACGGAAACGCAAATTCACACTCGCACTCACATCAGAGGTAGACCCTAACCCTAATAATTAACTTATCCTTTCTGCACAACAGCCCTAACCTCTATATTCAAAGCCTAGCCATGACTCTTGAACCTGCCCCTTCACCATAACCGTTGGCATCACCTGCGCTTCATCGTAATCCTAATCTTCAATCCCGAACGTGCCCTCCCATCGGAGAGAAACTCGAAATTTTTCCATAAACCTATCCTTCTTCTACACCTTACAGAGCACAATAAACTTACTCTAGCCCTCGGCATTTTACCTGATCCAAAACCAACAGCCTCAATGTCTGTCTTGCCGTACCATAAGCCTGAAGCTCAAGGTGGCCCTCGCCCTCACTTCAGGGTCAGATGCAAACTCTAAATGTTACTCCACATTCCTGTAAATCTTACTGAACACCTAACCCTAACCCTAGCGCGAAGCCTTGGACTAGATTCTTCACCTACAACATTGATGTCAACTAAGACACATCTTAACTCGGAGCCTGAATTTCACATTCTCAATCACAACAGAAGAGAACCCTTATTCTCTCGGTAACCGTCTCTTCCGCAGAGATTTTCTCTTACAGATAGCCCTAACCCTCTCCCAGGACCCTTTCACTGAATCGCTACCATCAGCATCGACGTCTGTCATTCGTTCCCACAACCCTGAAGCTCGTTCTGGCCACTGCCCTCTTGTCAGAGTCGGATCAGAACGCTAAATGTCACTCAATTTTCCGCAGACTCCTTACCTTACAACTAATGCCAACCCTATCCCTGGTGCCAGGATCTGACACTTCACCTTCATCATTGATGTCACACTCACTTCACCTTAAACCTTAAACTTATTCTTGCACAAAACCTCACATCAGAGGTGGATCCGAATTCTAACTGCAACCCTATCTCACCCGTACTCCTTATCGAACACATAACCCTAACCCTAGATCTGACCCTTGAACCAGAATCTTCACCTTCACCGTTGCTATCAACTATGACTCCCTTAATCATCTGAATCGATCTCACACTCACACTCAATTCAGAATTTTTCGCAAATTCTGTCCATAACCATATTTTCTGCATAGACCTTTCCTTACAGAAAACCCTAACCCTAGCCCCGGATCCTTAACCTGAATGCTCACCGTCAGCATCGGTGTCACCGATGCCACATCTTGATGATGAAGTCCAAGCTGGCCTTCACCCACACGTCAGAGTAGGATGCTTAATCTAAACATAACCACATCCACCGCATAAACTTTAGACAATTGCCTAACCCTAACCCTAGCACATTCCTGTGACCTGAGCCTCCAAAATCATCATGGACGTCACCCTTGCCTCACTGCGACTCAATTGGACAGTTGCCCTAAACTTGGAGAAGGACCCTCAGTCTAAACGTACCAATTGCCTGCCCCTACAGCTTTCCAAAAACCTAACCCTAACCCTACCCCTGGCTCGGGGTCCTGACACCTCACCTTGACCATTGACGTCATCCATGCCTCACCATAAACCTGATCCACCATCTTGCGCACCCTGTCACATCAGACTCAGAAGCTAACTCTATCCGTAAAGAGAATGTTTCTGCATACCAGAGAGAACACAGAATTTTAACCCTGAAACTGATGCCTGGACCTGTATACAGAGTGTCAGCATCGGAGACACCCAGGGATCTCCCAACACGGAAACACAATTTCACAGTCACAGTCACATCAGAGCTAGACCTTAAGTCTTATAATTAACTTATTCTTTCTGTACTAGAGCCCGAACCAGTAATTCTAACCCTAGCCATGACTCTTGGACATGCCCCTTAATCGTAACCATTGGCATCACTCACGCTTCATCGTAATCCTTTACCTCAATCCCGCACTTGCCCTCCCATCAGAGAGAAACCTGAAGCCTTTCCATAACCCTATCCTTCCTGTACACCTTACAGAACAAAACTAAACTTACTCTAGCCCTTGGAACTATACCTGAACCGACACCATCAGCTTCAACGTCTGTCATGCCGCACCATAAGCCTGAATCTCAAGGTCGCCGTCACCCTCACGTCAGGGACAGATGCGAACTCTAAATGTAACTGCATAATCCTGTCAATCGTACTGAACACCTAACCCTAACCCTAGTGCCAAGCCCTGGACTAGATTTTTCACCCGCAGCAATGATGTCAACTACGACACATCTTAATTCGGAGCTTGAATCTCACACTCGCACTGACATCAGAAGAGAACCCTAATTCTTTCGGAAACCGTCTTTTCCGCACTGATTTTCTCTTACAGATAACCCTAAGCGTATCCCAGGCCCCTTTCACTGAACCGCCACCATCAGCATCGACGTCTGTCATTCCTCCCCATAATCCTGAAGCTCGTTCTGGACGCTGCCCTCATGTCAGAGTCGGATCAGTACTCTAACTGTCACTCAATCTGCAGCATACTCCTTACCTTACAACTAATGCTGACCCTATCCCTGGTACCGGGATCTGACACTTCACCTTCATCATTGTTGTGACCCTCACTTCACCTGAAACTTAAACTTATTCTTGCACTCACCCTCACATCAGAGGCGGATCCGAATTCTAACTGCAACCCTACCTCACCCGTACTCCTTATCAAACCCATAACCCTACCCTAGATCTGAACCTTGAATCAGATTATTCACCTTCATCGTTGCTACCCACTATGACACCCTTAATGGTGTGACTCGATCTCACACTCGCCCTCAATTTAGAATTGCACCCTAATTCTGTCCATAACCATATTATCTGCATAAAACTGCATAGACCTTTCCTTACAGAAAACTCTAACCCTGGAACAGGTTCCTTTACCTGCATGCTCACCACCAGCATTGATGTCACCGATGCCATACCTTAATGATGAAGTCCAAACTGGCCTTCACCCACACGTCAGAGTAGGATCCTCTATCTAAACATAAGCACATCCACGGCATAAACTAAAACAATTCCCTATCCCTAACCCTAGCACATACCTGTGGCCTGACCATCCATAATCTCCATGGATGTGACCCTTGCCTCATTGTCAGCCTGCGACTGAATTGGACAGTTGCCCTAACCTTGCAGAAAGACCCTCAGTCTAAACGTACCAATACCCTGCCCCTACGGCTTTCCAAAATCCTAACCCTAACCCTAGCCCTGGCTCATGGTCCTGACACCTCACCTTGACCATTGACGTCAACTATGCCTCTCCGTAAACCTGATCCACCATCTTGCACTCCGTTTCTCATCAGAACTAGAAGCCAACTCTATCCATAAAGCCACTGTCTCTGCATACCAGAGAGAACAAAAAATTTTAACTCTAAAACTGGTGCCTGGACCTATACACAAAGCGTCATTATCACAAACACCCAGGGATCTCCTCAACACGGAAACGCAAATTCACACTCGCACTCACATCAGAGGTAGACCCTAACCCTAATAATTAACTTATCCTTTCTGCACAACAGCCCTAACCTCTATATTCAAAGCCTAGCCATGACTCTTGGACCTGCCCCTTCACCATAACCGTTGGCATCACCTGCGCTTCATCGTAATCCTAATCTTCAATCCCGAACGTGCCCTCCCATCGGAGAGAAACTCGACATTTTTCCATAAACCTATCCTTCTTCTACACCTTACAGAGCACAATAAACTTACTCTAGCCCTCGGCATTTTACCTGATCCAAAACCAACAGCCTCAATGTCTGTCTTGCCGTACCATAAGCCTGAAGCTCAAGGTGGCCCTCGCCCTCACTTCAGGGTCAGATGCAAACTCTAAATGTTACTCCACATTCCTGTAAATCTTACTGAACACCTAACCCTAACCCTAGCGCGAAGCCTTGGACTAGATTCTTCACCTACAACATTGATGTCAACTAAGACACATCTTAACTCGGAGCCTGAATTTCACATTCTCAATCACAACAGAAGAGAACCCTTATTCTCTCGGTAACCGTCTCTTCCGCAGAGATTTTCTCTTACAGATAGCCCTAACCCTCTCCCAGGACCCTTTCACTGAATCGCTACCATCAGCATCGACGTCTGTCATTCGTTCCCACAACCCTGAAGCTCGTTCTGGCCACTGCCCTCTTGTCAGAGTCGGATCAGAACGCTAAATGTCACTCAATTTTCCGCAGACTCCTTACCTTACAACTAATGCCAACCCTATCCCTGGTGCCAGGATCTGACACTTCACCTTCATCATTGATGTCACACTCACTTCACCTTAAACCTTAAACTTATTCTTGCACAAAACCTCACATCAGAGGTGGATCCGAATTCTAACTGCAACCCTATCTCACCCGTACTCCTTATCGAACACATAACCCTAACCCTAGATCTGACCCTTGAACCAGAATCTTCACCTTCACCGTTGCTATCAACTATGACTCCCTTAATCCTCTGACTCGATCTCACACTCACACTCAATTCAGAATTTTTCGCAAATTCTGTCCATAACCATATTTTCTGCATAGACCTTTCCTTACAGAAAACCCTAACCCTAGCCCCGGATCCTTAACCTGAATGCTCACCGTCAGCATCGGTGTCACCGATGCCACATCTTGATGATGAAGTCCAAGCTGGCCTTCACCCACACGTCAGAGAAGGATGCTTAATCTAAACATAACCACATCCACCGCATAAACTTTAGACAATTGCCTAACCCTAACCCTAGCACATTCCTGTGACCTGAGCCTCCAAAATCATCATGGACGTCACCCTTGCCTCACTGCGACTCAATTGGACAGTTGCCCTAAACTTGGAGAAGGACCCTCAGTCTAAACGTACCAATTGCCTGCCCCTACAGCTTTCCAAAAACCTAACCCTAACACTACCCCTGGCTCGGGGTCCTGACACCTCACCTTGACCATTGACGACATCCATGCCTCACCATAAACCTGATCCACCATCTTGCGCACCCTGTCACATCAGACTCAGAAGCTAACTCTATCCGTAAAGAGAATGTTTCTGTATACCAGAGAGAACACAGAATTTTAACCCTGAAACTGATGCCTGGACCTGTATACAGAGTGTCAGCATCGGAGACACCCAGGGATCTCCCAACACGGAAACACAATTTCACAGTCACAGTCACATCAGAGCTAGACCTTAAGTCTTATAATTAACTTATTCTTTCTGTACTAGAGCCCGAACCAGTAATTCTAACCCTAGCCATGACTCTTGGACATGCCCCTTAATCGTAACCATTGGCATCACTCACGCTTCATCGTAATCCTTTACCTCAATCCCGCACTTACCCTCCCATCAGAGAGAAACCTGAAGCCTTTCCATAACCCTATCCTTCCTGTACACCTTACAGAACAAAACTAAACTTACTCTAGCCCTTGGAACTATACCTGAACCGACACCATCAGCTTCAACGTCTGTCATGCCGCACCATAAGCCTGAATCTCAAGGTCGCCGTCACCCTCACGTCAGGGACAGATGCGAACTCTAAATGTAACTGCATAATCCTGTCAATCGTACTGAACACCTAACCCTAACCCTAGTGCCAAGCCCTGGACTAGATTTTTCACCCGCAGCAATGATGTCAACTACGACACATCTTAATTCGGAGCTTGAATCTCACACTCGCACTGACATCAGAAGAGAACCCTAATTCTTTCGGAAACCGTCTTTTCCGCACTGATTTTCTCTTACAGATAACCCTAGGCGTATCCCAGGCCCCTTTCACTGAACCGCCACCATCAGCATCGACGTCTGTCATTCCTCCCCATAATCCTGAAGCTCGTTCTGGACGCTGCCCTCATGTCAGAGTCGGATCAGTACTCTAACTGTCACTCAATCTGCAGCATACTCCTTACCTTACAACTAATGCTGACCCTATCCCTGGTACCGGGATCTGACACTTCACCTTCATCATTGTTGTGACCCTCACTTCACCTGAAACTTAAACTTATTCTTGCACTCACCCTCACATCAGAGGCGGATCCGAATTCTAACTGCAACCCTACTTAACCCGTACTCCTTATCAAACCCATAACCCTACCCTAGATCTGAACCTTGAATCAGATTATTCACCTTCATCGTTGCTACCCACTATGACACCCTTAATGGTGTGACTCGATCTCACACTCGCCCTCAATTTAGAATTGCACCCTAATTCTGTCCATAACCATATTATCTGCATAAACCTGCATAGACATTTCCTTACAGAAAACTCTAACCCTGGAACAGGTTCCTTTACCTGCATGCTCACCACCAGCATTGATGTCACCGATGCCATACCTTAATGATGAAGTCCAAACTGGCCTTCACCCACACGTCAGAGTAGGATCCTCTATCTAAACATAAGCACATCCACGGCATAAACTAAAACAATTCCCTATCCCTAACCCTAGCACATACCTGTGGCCTGACCATCCATAATCTCCATGGATGTGACCCTTGCCTCATTGTCAGCCTGCGACTGAATTGGACAGTTGCCCTAACCTTCCAGAAGGACCCTCAGTCTAAACGTACCAATACCCTGCCCCTACGGCTTTCCAAAATCCTAACCCTAACCCTAGCCCTGGCTCGTGGTCCTGACACCTCACCTTGACCATTGACGTCAACCATGCCTCACCATAAACCTGATCCACCATCTTGCACTCCCTTTCTCATCAGAACTAGAAGCCAACTCTATCCATAAAGCCACTGTCTCTGCATACCAGAGAGAACAAAAAATTTTAACTCTAAAACTGGTGCCTGGACCTATACACAAAGCGTCATTATCACAAACACCCAGGGATCTCCTCAACACGGAAACGCAAATTCACACTCGCACTCACATCAGAGGTAGACCCTAACCCTAATAATTAACTTATCCTTTCTGCACAACAGCCCTAACCTCTATATTCAAAGCCTAGCCATGACTCTTGGACCTGCCCCTTCACCATAACCGTTGGCATCACCTGCACTTCATCGTAATCCTAATCTTCAATCCCGAACGTGCCCTCCCATCGGAGAGAAACTCGAAATTTTTCCATAATCCTATCCTTCTTCTACACCTTACAGAACACAATAAACTTACTCTAGCCCTCGGCATTTTACCTGATCCAAAACCAACAGCCTCAATGTCTGTCTTGCCGCACCATAAGCCTGAAGCTCAAGGTGGCCCTCGCCCTCATTTCAGGGTCAGATGCAAACTCTAAATGTTACTCCACATTCCTGTAAATCTTCCTGAACACCTAACCCTAACCCTAGCGCGAAGCCTTGGACTAGATTCTTCACCTACAACATTGATGTCAAGTAAGACACATCTTAACTCGGAGCCTGAATTTCACATTCTCAATCACAACAGAAGAGAACCCTTATTCTCTCGGTAACCGTCTCTTCCACAGAGATTTTCTCTTACAGATAGCCCTAACCCTCTCCCAGGACCCTTTCACTGAACCGCTACCATCAGCATCGACGTCTGTCATTCGTTCCCACAACCCTGAAGCTCGTTCTGGCCACTGCCATCTTGTCAGATTCGGATCAGAACGCTAAATGTCACTCAATTTTCCGCAGACTCTTTACCTTACAACTAATGCCAACCCTATCCCTGGTGCCAGGATCTGACACTTCACCTTCATCATTGATGTCACACTCACTTCACCTTAAACCTTAAACTTATTCTTGCACAAAACCTCACATCAGAGGTGGATCCGAATTCTAACTGCAACCCTATCTCACCCGTACTCCTTATCCAACACATAACCCTAACCCTAGATCTGACCCTTGAACCAGAATCTTCACCTTCACCGTTGCTATCAACTATGACTCCCTTAATCCTCTGACTCGATCTCACACTCACACTCAATTCAGAATTTTTCGCAAATTCTGTCCATAACCATATTTTCTGCATAGACCTCTCCTTACAGAAAACCCTAACCCTAGCCCCGGATCCTTAACCTGAATGCTCACCGTCAGCATCGGTGTCACCGATGCCACATCTTGATGATGAAGTCCAAGCTGGCCTTCACCCACACGTCAGAGTAGGATGCTTAATCTAAACATAACCACATCCACCGCATAAACTTTAGACAAATGCCTAACCCTAACCCTAGCACATTCCTGTGACCTGAGCCTCCAAAATCATCATGGACGTCACCCTTGCCTCACTGCGACTCAATTGGACATTTGCCCTAAACTTGGAGAAGGACCCTCAGTCTAAACGTACCAATTGCCTGCCCCTACAGCTTTCCAAAAACCTAACCCTAACACTACCCCTGGCTCGGGGTCCTGACACCTCACCTTGACCATTGACGTCATCCATGCCTCACCATAAACCTGATCCACCATCTTGCGCACCCTGTCACATCAGACTCAGAAGCTAACTCTATCCGTAAAGAGAATGTTTCTGTATACCAGAGAGCACACAGAATTTTAACCCTGAAACTGATGCCTGGACCTGTATACAGAGTGTCTGCATCGGAGACACCCAGGGATCTCCCAACACGGAAACACAATTTCACAGTCACAGTCACATCAGAGCTAGACCTTAAGTCTTATAATTAACTTATTCTTTCTGTACTAGAGCCCGAACCAGTAATTCTAACCCTAGCCATGACTCTTGGACATGCCCCTTAATCGTAACCATTGGCATCACTCACGCTTCATCGTAATCCTTTACCTCAATCCCGCACTTGCCCTCCCATCAGAGAGAAACCTGAAGCCTTTCCATAACCCTATCCTTCCTGTACACCTTACAGAACAAAACTAAACTTACTCTAGCCCTTGGAATTATACCTGAACCGACACCGTCAGCTTCAACGTCTGTCATGCCGCACCATAAGCCTGAATCTCAAGGTCGCCGTCACCCTCACGTCAGGGACAGATGCGAACTCTAAATGTAACTGCATAATCCTGTCAATCGTACTGAACACCTAACCCTAACCCTGGTGCCAAGCCCTGGACTAGATTTTTCACCCGCAGCAATGATCTTAATTCGGAGCTTGAATCTCACACTCGCACTGACATCAGAAGAGAACCCTAATTCTTTCGGAAACCGTCTTTTCCGCACTGATTTTCTCTTACAGATAACCCTAGGCGTATCCCAGGCCCCTTTCACTGAACCGCCACCATCAGCATCGACGTCTGTCATTCCTCCCCATAATCCTGAAGCTCGTTCTGGACGCTGCCCTCATGTCAGAGTCGGATCAGTACTCTAACTGTCACTCAATCTGCAGCATACTCCTTACCTTACAACTAATGCTGACCCTATCCCTGGTACCGGGATCTGACACTTCACCTTCATCATTGTTGTACCCTCACTTCACCTGAAACTTAAACTTATTCTTGCACTCACCCTCACATCAGAGGCGGATCCGAATTCTAACTGCAACCCTACCTCACCCGTACTCCTTATCAAACCCATAACCCTACCCTAGATCTGAACTTTGAATCAGATTATTCACCTTCATCGTTGCTACCCACTATGACACCCTTAATGGTGTGACTCGATCTCACACTCGCCCTCAATTTAGAATTGCACCCTAATTCTGTCCATAACCATATTATCTGCATAATCCTGCATAGACCTTTCCTTACAGAAAACTCTAACCCTGGAACAGGTTCCTTTACCTGCATGCTCACCACCAGCATTGATGTCACCGATGCCATACCTTAATGATGAAGTCCAAACTGGCCTTCACCCACACGTCAGAGTAGGATCCTCTATCTAAACATAGGCACATCCACGGCATAAACTAAAACAATTCCCTATCCCTAACCCTAGCACATACCTGTGACCTGACCATCCATAATCTCCATGGATGTGACCCTTGCCTCATTGTCAGCCTGCGACTGAATTGGACAGTTGCCCTAACCTTGCAGAAGGACCCTCAGTCTAAACGTACCAATACCCTGCCCCTACGGCTTTCCAAAATCCTAACCCTAACCCTAGCCCTGGCTCATGGTCCTGACACCTCACCTTGACCATTGACGTCAACTATGCCTCACCGTAAACCTGATCCACCATCTTGCACTCCCTTTCTCATCAGAACTAGAAGCCAACTCTATCCATAAAGCCACTGTCTCTGCATACCAGAGAGAACAAAAAATTTTAACTCTAAAACTGGTGCCTGGACCTATACACAAAACGTCATTATCACAAACACCCAGGGATCTCCTCAACACGGAAACGCAAATTCACACTCGCACTCACATCAGAAGTAGACCCTAACCCTAATA
Organism: Manis javanica; assembly: GCF_040802235.1. Lineage (NCBI taxonomy): Eukaryota > Metazoa > Chordata > Mammalia > Pholidota > Manidae > Manis > Manis javanica. Next base: position 35,346,097 of record NC_133169.1, on the reverse strand, counting down.
ATTAACTTATCCTTTCTGCACAACAGCCCTAACCTCTATATTCAAAGCCTAGCCATGACTCTTGGACCTGCCCCTTCACCATAACCGTTGGCATCACCTGCGCTTCATCGTAATCCTAATCTTCAATCCCGAACGTGCCCTCCCATCGGAGAGAAACTCGAAATTTTTCCATAAACCTATCCTTCTTCTACACCTTACAGAACACAATAAACTTACTCTAGCCCTCGGCATTTTACCTGATCCAAAACCAACAGCCTCAATGTCTGTCTCGCCGCACCATAAGCCTGAAGCTCAAGGTGGCCCTCGCCCTCACTTCAGGGTCAGATGCAAACTCTAAATGTTACTCCACATTCCTGTAAATCTTACTGAACACCTAACCCTAACCTTAGCGCGAAGCCTTGGACTAGATTCCTCACCTACAACATTGATGTCAACTAAGACACATCTTAACTCGGAGCCTGAATTTCACATTCTCAATCACAACAGAAGAGAACCCTTATTCTCTCGGTAACCGTCTCTTCCGCAGAGATTTTCTCTCACAGATAGCCCTAACCCTCTCCCAGGACCCTTTCACTGAACCGCTACCATCAGCATCGACGTCTGCCATTCGTGCCCACAACCCTGAAGCTCGTTCTGGCCACTGCCCTCTTGTCAGAGTCGGATCAGAACGCTAAATGTCACTCAATTTTCCGCAGACTCATTACCTTACAACTAATGCCAACCCTATCCCTGGTGCCAGGATCTGACACTTCACCTTCATCATTGATGTCACACTCACTTCACCTTAAACCTTAAACTTATTCTTGCACAAAACCTCACATCAGAGGTGGATCCGAATTCTAACGGCAACCCTATCTCACCCGTACTCCCTATCGAACACATAACCCTAACCCTAGATCTGACCCTTGAACCAGAATCTTCACCTTCACCGTTGCTATCAACTATGACTCCCTTAATCCTCTGACTCGACCTCACACTCACACTCAATTCAGAATTTTTCGCAAATTCTGTCCATAACCATATTTTCTGCATAGACCTTTCCTTACAGAAAACCCTAACCCTAGCCCCGGATCCTTAACCTGAATGCTCACCGTCAGCATTGGTGTCACCGATGCCACATCTTGATGATGAAGTCCAAGCTGGCCTTCACCCACACGTCAGAGTAGGATGCTTAATCTAAACATAACCACATCCACCGCATAAACTTTAGACAATTGCCTAACCCTAACCCTAGCACATTCCTGTGACCTGAGCCTCCAAACTCATCATGGACGTCACCCTTGCCTCACTGCGACTCAATTGGACAGTTGCCCTAAACTTGGAGAAGGACCCTCAGTCTAAACGTACCAATTGCCTGCCCCTACAGCTTTCCGAAAACCTAACCCTAACACTACCCCTGGGTCGGGGTCCTGACACCTCACCTTGACCATTGACGTCATCCGTGCCTCACCATAAACCTGATCCACCATCTTGCGCACCCTGTCACATCAGACTCAGAAGCTAACTCTATCCGTAAAGAGAATGTTTCTGTATACCAGAGAGAACACAGAATTTTAACCCTGAAACTGATGCCTGGACATGTATACAGAGTGTCAGCATCGGAGACACCCAGGGATCTCCCAACACGGCAACACAATTTCACAGTCACAGTCACATCAGAGCTAGACCTTAAGTCTTATAATTAACTTATTCTTTCTGTACTAGAGCCCGAACCAGTAATTCTAACCCAAGCCATGACTCTTGGAAATGCCCCTTAATCGTAACCTTTGGCATCACTCACGCTTCATCGTAATCCTTTACCTCAATCCCGCACTTGCCCTCCCATCAGAGAGAAACCTGAAGCTTTTCCATAACCCTATCCTTCCTGTACACCTTACAGAACAAAACTAAACTTACTCTAGCCCTTGGGACTATACCTGAACCGACACCGTCAGCTTCAACGTCTGTCATGCCGCACCATAAGCCTGAATCTCAAGGTCGCCGTCACACGCACGTCAGGGACAGATGCGAACTCTAAATGTAACTGCATAATCCTGTCAATATTACTGAAAACCTAACCCTAACACTAGTGCCAAGCCCTGGACTAGATTTTTCACCCGCAGCAATGATGTCAACTACGACACATCTTAATTCGGATCTTGAATCTCACACTCGCACTGACATCAGAAGAGAACCCTAATTCTTTCGGAAACCGTCTTTTCCGCACTGATTTTCTCTTACAGATAACCCTAGGCGTATCCCAGGCCCCTTTCACTGAACCGCCACCATCAGCATCGACGTCTGTCATTCCTCCCCATAATCCTGAAGCTCGTTCTGGACGCTGCCCTCATGTCAGAGTCGGATCAGTACTCTAACTGTCACTCAATCTGCAGCATACTCCTTACCTTACAACTAATGCTGACCCTATCCCTGGTACCGGGATCTGACACTTCACCTTCATCATTGTTGTGACTCTCACTTCACCTGAAACTTAAACTTATTCTTGCACTCACCCTCACATCAGAGGCGGATCCGAATTCTAACTGCAACCCTACTTCACCCGTACTCCTTATCAAACCCATAACCCTACCCTAGATCTGAACCTTGAATCAGATTATTCACCTTCATCGTTGCTACCCACTATGACACCCTTAATGGTGTGACTCGATCTCACACTCGCCCTCAATTTAGAATTGCACCCTAATTCTGTCCATAACCATATTATCTGCATAAACCTGCATAGACCTTTCCTTACAGAAAACTCTAACCCTAGAACAGGTTCCTTTACCTGCATGCTCACCACCAGCATTGATGTCACCGATGCCATACCTTAATGATGAAGTCCAAACTGGCCTTCACCCACACGTCAGAGTAGGATCCTCTATCTAAACATAACCACATCCACGGCATAAACTAAAACAATTCCCTATCCCTAACCCTAGCACATACCTGTGGCCAGACCATCCATAATCTCCATGGATGTGACCCTTGCCTCATTGTAAGCCTGCGACTGAATTGGACAGTTGCCCTAACCTTGCAGAAGGACCCTCAGTCTAAACGTACCAATACCCTGCCCCTACGGCTTTCCAAAATCCTAACCCTAACCCTAGCCCTGGCTCGTGGTCCTGACACCTCACCTTGACCTTTGACGTCAACCATGCCTCACCATAAACCTGATCCACCATTTTGCACTCCCTTTCTCATCAGAACTAGAAGCCAACTCTATCCATAAAGCCAATGTCTCTGCATACCAGAGAGAACAAAAAATTTTAACTCTAAAACTGGTGCCTGGACCTATACACAAAGCGTCATTATCACAAACAAACAGGGATCTCCTCAACACGGAAACGCAAATTCACACTCGCCCTCACATCAGAGGTAGACCCTAACCCTAATAATTAACTTATCCTTTCTGCACAACAGCCCTAACCTCTATATTCAAAGCCTAGCCATGAATCTTGGACCTGCCCCTTCACCATAACCGTTGGCATCACCTGCGCTTCAAAGTAATCCTAATCTTCAATCCCGAACGTGCCCTCCCATCGGAGAGAAACTCGAAATTTTTCCATAAACCTATCCTTCTTCTACACCTTACAGAGCACAATAAACTTACTCTAGCCCTCAGCATTTTACCTGATCCAAAACCAACAGCCTCAATGTCTGTCTTGCCGCACCATAAGCCTGAAGCTCAAGGTGGCCCTCGCCCTCACTTCAGGGTCAGATGCAAACTCTAAATGTTACTCCACATTCCTGTAAATCTTACTGAACACCTAACCCTAACCCTAGCGCGAAGCCTTGGACTAGATTCTTCACCTACAACATTGATGTCAACTAAGACACATCTTAACTCGGAGCCTGAATTTCACATTCTCAATCACAACAGAAGAGAACCCTTATTCTCTCGGTAACCGTCTCTTCCGCAGAGATTTTCTCTCACAGATAGCCCTAACCCTCTCCCAGGACCGTTTCACTGAACCGCTACCATTAGCATCGACGTCTGCCATTCGTGCCCACAACCCTGAAGCTCGTTCTGGCCACTGCCCTCTTGTCAGAGTCGGATCAGAACGCTAAATGTCACTCAATTTTCCGCAGACTCCTTACCTTACAACTAATGCCAACCCTATCCCTGGTGCCAGGATCTGACACTTCACCTTCATCATTGATGTCACACTCACTTCATCTTAAACCTTAAACTTATTCTTGCACAAAACCTCACATCAGAGGTGGATCCGAATTCTAACGGCAACCCTATCTCACCCGTACTCCCTGTCGAACTCATAACCCTAACCCTAGATCTGACCCTTGAACCAGAATCTTCACTTTCACCGTTGCTATCAACTATGACTCCCTTAATCCTCTGACTCGACCTCACACTCACACTCAATTCAGAATTTTTCGCAAATTCTGTCCATAACCATATTTTCTGCATAGACCTTTCCTTACAGAAAACCCTAACCCTAGCCCCGGATCCTTAACCTGAATGCTCACCGTCAGCATTGGTGTCACCGATGCCACATCTTGATGATGAAGTCCAAGCTGGCCTTCACCCACACGTCAGAGTAGGATGCTTAATCTAAACATAACCACATCCACCGCATAAACTTTAGACAATTGCCTAACCCTAACCCTAGCACATTCCTGTGACCTGAGCCTCCAAAATCATCATGGACGTCACCCTTGCCTCACTGCGACTCAATTGGACAGTTGCCCTAAACTTGGAGAAGGACCCTTAGTCTAAACGTACCAATTGCCTGCCCCTACAGCTTTCCAAAAACCTAACCCTAACACTACCCCTGGCTCGGGGTCCTGACACCTCACTTTGACCATTGACGTCATCCGTGCCTCACCATAAACCTGATCCACCATCTTGCGCACCCTGTCACCTCAGACTCAGAAGCTAACTCTATCCTTAAAGAGAATGATTCTGTATACCAGAGAGAACACAGAATTTTAACCCTGAAACTGATGCCTGGACCTGTATACAGAGTGTCAGCATCGGAGACACCCAGGGATCTCCCAACACGGCAACACAATTTCACAGTCACAGTCACATCAGAGCTAGACCTTCAGTCTTATAATTAACTTATTCTTTCTGTACTAGAGCCCGAACCAGTAATTCTAACCCTAGCCATGACTCTTGGACATGCCCCTTAATCGTAACCATTGGCATCACACACACTTCATCGTAATCCTTTACCTCAATCCCGCACTTGCCCTCCCATCAGAGAGAAACCTGAAGCCTTTCCATAACCCTATCCTTCCTGTACACCTTACAGAACAAAACTAAACTTACTCTAGCCCTTGGGACTATACCTGAACCGACACCGTCACCTTCAACGTCTGTCATGCCGCACCATAAGCCTGAATCTCAAGGTCGCCGTCACCCGCACGTCAGGGACAGATGCGAACTCTAAATGTAACTGCATAATCCTGTCAATCTTACTGAACACCTAACCCTAACCCTAGTACCAAGCCCTGGACTAGATTTTTCACTCGCAGCAATGATGTCAACTACGACACATCTTAATTCGGAGCTTGAATCTCACACTCGCACTGACATCAGAAGAGAACCCTAATTCTTTCGGAAACCGTCTTTTCCGCACTGATTTTCTCTTACAGATAACCCTAAGCGTATCCCAGGCCCCTTTCACTGAACCGCCACCATCAGCATCGACGTCTGTCATTCCTGCCCATAATCCTGAAGCTCGTTCTGGACGCTGCCCTCATGTCAGAGTCGGATCAGTACTCTAACTGTCACTCAATCTGCAGCATACTCCTTACCTTACAACTAATGCTGACCCTATCCGTGGTACCGGGATCTGACACTTCACCTTCATCATTGTTGTGACCCTCACTTCACCTTAAACTTAAAATTATTCTTGCACCCACCCTCACATCAGAGGCGGATCCGAATTCTAACTGCAACCCTTCTTCACCCGTACTCCTTATCAAACCCATAACCCTACCCTAGATCTGAACCTTGAATCAGATTATTCACCTTCATCGTTGCTACCCACTATGACACCCTTAATGGTGTGACTCGATCTCACACTCGCCCTCAATTTAGAATTGCACCCTAACTCTGTCCATAACCATATTATCTGCATAAACCTGCATAGACCTTTCCATACAGAAAACTCTAACCCTAGAACAGGTTCCTTTACCTGCATGCTCACCACCAGCATTGATGTCACCGATGCCATACCTTAATGATGAAGTCCAAACTGGCCTTCACCCACACGTCAGAGTAGGATCCTCTATCTAAACATAACCACATCCACGGCATAAACTAAAACAATTCCCTATCTCTAACCCTAGCACATACCTGTGGCCTGACCATCCATAATCTCCATGGGTGTGACCCTTGCCTCATTGTAAGCCTGCGACTGAATTGGACAGTTGCCCTAACCTTGCAGAAGGACCCTCAGTCTAAACGTACCAATACCCTGCCCCTACGGCTTTCCAAAATCCTAACCCTAACCCTAGCCCTGGCTCGTGGTCCTGACACCTCACCTTGACCATTGACGTCAACCATGCCTCACCATAAACCTGATCCACCATCTTGCACTCCCTTTCTCATCAGAACTAGAAGCCAACTCTATCCATAAAGCCAATGTCTCTGCATACCAGAGAGAACAAAAAATTTTAACTCTAAAACTGGTGCCTGGACCTATACACAAAGCGTCATTATCACAAACACCCAGGGATCTCCTCAACACGGAAACGCAAATTCATACTCGCACTCACATCAGAGGTAGACCCTAACCCTAATAATTAACTTATCCTTTCTGCACAACAGCCCTAACCTCTATATTCAAAGCCTAGCCATGACTCTTGGACCTGCCCCTTCACCATAACCGTTGGCATCACCTGCGCTTCATCGTAATCCTAATCTTCAATCCCGAACGTGCCCTCCCATCGGAGAGAAACTCGAAATTTTTCCATAAACCTATCCTTCTTCTACACCTTACAGAGCACAATAAACTTACTCTAGCCCTCGGCATTTTACCTGATCCAAAACCAACAGCCTCAATGTCTGTCTTGCCGCACCATAAGCCTGAAGCTCAAGGTGGCCCTCGCCCTCACTTCAGGGTCAGATGCAAACTCTAAATGTTACTCCACATTCCTGTAAATCTTACTGAACACCTAACCCTAACCCTAGCGCGAAGCCTTGGACTAGATTCTTCACCTACAACATTGATGTCAACTAAGACACATCTTAACTCGGAGCCTTAATTTCACATTCTCAATCACAACAGAATAGAACCCTTATTCTCTCGGTAACCATCTCTTCCGCAGAGATTTTCTCTCACAGATAGCCCTAACCCTCTCCCAGGACCCTTTCACTGAACCGCTACCATCAGCATCGACGTCTGTCATTCGTGCCCACAACCCTGAAGCTCGTTCTGGCCACTGCCCTCTTGCCAGAGTCGGATCAGAACGCTAAATGTCACTCAATTTTCCGCAGACTCCTTACGTTACAACTAATGCCAACCCTATCCCTGGTGCCAGGATCTGACACTTCACCTTCATCATTGATGTCACACTCACTTCACCTTAAACCTTAAACTTATTCTTGCACAAAACCTCACATCAGAGGTGGATCCGAATTCTAACGGCAACCCTATCTCACCCGTACTCCTTATCGAACACATAACCCTAACCCTAGATCTGACCCTTGAACCTGAATCTTCACCTTCACCGTTGCTATCAACTATGACTCCCTTAATCCTCTGACTCGACCTCACACTCACACTCAATTCAGAATTTTTCACAAATTCTGTCCATAACCATATTTTCTGCATAGACCTTTCCTTACAGAAAACCCTAACCCTAGCCCCGGATCCTTAACCTGAATGCTCACCGTCAGCATTGGTGTCACCGATGCCACATCTTGATGATGAAGTCCAAGCTGGCCTTCACCCACACGTCAGAGTAGGATGCTTAATGTAAACATAACCACATCCACCGCATAAACTTTAGACAATTGCCTAACACTAACCCTAGCACATTCCTGTGACCTGAGCCTCCAAAATCATCATGGACGTCACCCTTGCCTCACTGTGACTCAATTGGACAGTTGCCCTAAACTTGGAGAAGGACCCTCAGTCTAAACGTACCAATTGCCTGCCAGTACAGCTTTCCAAAAACCTAACCCTAACACTACCCCTGGCTCGGGGTCCTGACACCTCACCTTGACCATTGACGTCATCCGTGCCTCACCATAAACCTGATCCACCATCTTGCGCACCCTGTCACATCAGACTCAGAAGCTAACTCTATCCGTAAAGAGAATGTTTCTGTATACCAGAGAGAACACAGAATTTTAACCCTGAAACTGATGCCTGCACCTGTATACAGAGTGTCAGCATCGGAGACACCCAGGGATCTCCCAACACGGCAACACAATTTCACAGTCACAGTCACATCAGAGCTAGACCTTAAGTCTTATAATTAACTTATTCTTTCTGTACTAGAGCCCGAACCAGTAATTCTAACCCTAGCCATGACTCTTGGACATGCCCCTTAATCGTAACCATTGGCATCACTCACGCTTCATCGTAAACCTTTACCTCAATCCCGCACTTGCCCTCCCATCAGAGAGAAACCTGAAGCCTTTCCATAACCCTATCCTTCCTGTACACCTTACAGAACAAAACTAAACTTACTCTAGCCCTTGGGACTATACCTGAACTGACACCGTCAGCTTCAACGTCTGTCATGCCGCACCATAAGCCTGAATCTCAAGGTCGCCGTCACCCGCACGTCAGGGACAGATGCGAACTCTAAATGTAACTGCATAATCCTGTCAATCTTACTGAACACCTAACCCTAACCCTAGTGCCAAGCCCTGGACTAGATTTTTCACCCGCAGCAATGATGTCAACTACAACACATCTTAATTCGGAGCTTGAATCTCACACTCGCACTGACATCAGAAGAGAACCCTAATTCTTTCGGTAACCGTCTTTTCCGCACTGATTTTCTCTTACAGATAACCCTAAGCATATCCCAGGCCCCTTTCACTGAACCGCCACCATCAGCATCGACGTCTGTCATTCCTCCCCATAATCCTGAAGCTCGTTCTGGACGCTGCCCTCATGTCAGAGTCGGATCAGTACTCTAACTGTCACTCAATCTGCAGCATACTCCTTACCTTACAACTAATGCTGACCCTATCCCTGGTACCGGGATCTGACACTTCACCTTCATCATTGTTGTGACCCTCACTTCACCTGAAACTTAAACTTATTCTTGCACCCACCCTCACATCAGAGGCAGATCCGAATTCTAACTGCAACCCTACTTCACCCGTACTCCTTATCAAACCCATAACCCTACCCTAGATCTGAACCTTGAATCAGATTATTCACCTTCATCGTTGCTACCCACTATGACACCCTTAATGGTGTGACTCGATCTCACACTCGCCCTCAATTTAGAATTGCACCCTAATTCTGTCCATAACCATATTATCTGCATAAACGTGCATAGACCTTTCCTTACAGAAAACTCTAACCCTGGAACAGGTTCCTTTACCTGCATGCTCACCACCAGCATTGATGTCACCGATGCCATACCTTAATGATGAAGTCCAAACTGGCCTTAACCCACACGTCAGAGTAGGATCCTCTATCTAAACATAACCACATCCACGGCATAAACTAAAACAATTCCCTATCCCTAACCCTAGCACATACCTGTGGCCTGACCATCCATAATCTCCATGGATGTGACCCTTGCCTCATTGTAAGCCTGTGACTGAATTGGACAGTTGCCCTAACCTTGCAGAAGGACCCTCAGTCTAAACGTACCAATACCCTGCCCCTACGGCTTTCCAAAATCCTAACCCTATCCCTAGCCCTGGCTCGTGGTCCTGACACCTCACCTTGACCATTGACGTCAACCGTGTATCACCATAAACCTGATCCACCATCTTGCACTCCCTTTCTCATCAGAACTAGAAGCCAACTCTATCCATAAAGCCAATGTCTCTGCATACCAGAGAGAACAAAAAATTTTAACTCTAAAACTGCTGCCTGGACCTATACACAAAGCGTCATTATCACAAACACCCAGGGATCTCATCAACACGGAAACGCAAATTCACACTCGCACTCACATCAGAGGTAGACCCTAACCCTAGTAATTAACTTATCCTTTCTGCACAACAGCCCTAACCTCTATATTCAAAGCCTAGCCATGACTCTTGGACCTGCCACTTCACCATAACCGTTGGCATCACCTGCGCTTCATCGTAATCCTAATCTTCAATCCCGAACGTGCCCTCCCATCGGAGAGAAACTCGAAATTTTTCCATAAACCTATCCTTCTTCTACACCTTACAGAGCACAATAAACTTACTCTAGCCCTCGGCATTTTACCTGATCCAAAACCAACAGCCTCAATGTCTGTCTTGCCGCACCATAAGCCTGAAGCTCAAGGTGGCCCTCGCCCTCACTTCAGGGTCAGATGCAAACTCTAAGTGTTACTCCACGTTCCTGTAAATCTTACTGAACACCTAACCCTAACCCTAGCGCGAAGCCTTGGACTAGATTCTTCACCTACAACATTGATGTCAACTAAGACACATCTTAACTCGGAGCCTGAATTTCACATTCTCAATCACAACAGAAGAGAACCCTTATTCTCTCGGTAACCATCTCTTCCGCAGAGATTTTCTCTCACAGATAGCCCTAACCCTCTCCCAGGACCCTTTCACTGAACCGCTACCATCAGCATCGACGTCTGTCATTCGTGCCCACAACCCTGAAGCTCGTTCTGGCCACTGCCCTCTTGCCAGAGTCGGATCAGAACGCTAAATGTCACTCAATTTTCCGCAGACTCCTTACGTTACAACTAATGCCAACCCTATCCCTGGTGCAAGGATCTGACACTTCACCTTCATCATTGATGTCACACTCACTTCACCTTAAACCTTAAACTTATTCTTGCACAAAACCTCACATCAGAGGTGGATCCGAATTCTAACGGCCACCCTATCTCACCCGTACTCCTTATCGAACACATAACCCTAACCCTAGATCTGACCCTTGAACCAGAATCTTCACCTTCACCGTTGCTATCAACTATGACTCCCTTAATCCTCTGACTCGATCTCACACTCACACTCAATTCAGAATTTTTCTCAAATTCTGTCCATAACCATATTTTCTGCATAGACCTTTCCTTACAGAAAACCCTAACCCTAGCCCCGGATCCTTAACCTGAATGCTCACCGTCAGCATTGGTGTCACCGATGCCACATCTTGATGATGAAGTCCAAGCTGGCCTTCACCCACACGTCAGAGTAGGATGCTTAATCTAAACATAACCACATCCACCGCATAAACTTTAGACATTTGCCTAACCCTAACCCTAGCACATTCCTGTGACCTGAGCCTCCAAAATCATCATGGACGTCACCCTTGCCTCACTGCGACTCAATTGGACAGTTGCCCTAAACTTGGAGAAGGACCCTCAGTCTAAACGTACCAATTGCCTGCCCCTACAGCTTTCCAAAAACCTAACCCTAACACTACCCCTGGCTCGGGGTCCTGACACCTCACCTTGACCATTGACGTCATCCGTGCCTCACCATAAACCTGATCCACCATCTTGCTCACCCTGTCACATCAGACTCAGAAGCTAACTCTATCCGTAAAGAGAATGTTTCTGTATACCAGAGAGAACACAGAATTTTAACCCTGAAACTAATGCCTGCACCTGTATACAGAGTGTCAGCATCGGAGACACCCAGGGATCTCCCAACACGGCAACACAATTTCACAGTCACAGTCACATCAGAGCTACACCTTAAGTCTTATAATTAACTTATTCTTTCTGTACTAGAGCCCGAACCAGTAATTCTAACCCTAGCCATGACTCTTGGACATGCCCCTTAATCGTAACCATTGGCATCACTCACGCTTCATCGTAATCCTTTACCTCAATCCCGCACTTGCCATCCCATCAGAGAGAAACCTGAAGCCTTTCCATAACCCTATCCTTCCTGTACACCTTACAGAACAAAACTAAACTTACTCTAGCCCTTGGGACTATACCTGAACCAACACCGTCAGCTTCAACGTCTGTCATGCCGCACCATAAGCCTGAATCTCAAGGTCGCCGTCACCCGCACGTCAGGGACAGATGCGAACTCTAAATGTAACTGCATAATCCTGTCAATCTTACTGAACACCTAACCCTAACCCTAGTGCCAAGCCCTGGACTAGATTTTTCACCCGCAGCAATGATGTCAACTACGACACATCTTAATTCGGAGCTTGAATCTCACACTCGCACTGACATCAGAAGAGAACCCTAATTCTTTCGGAAACCGTCTTTTCCGCACTGATTTTCTCTTACAGATAACCCTAAGCATATCCCAGGCCCCTTTCACTGAACCGCCACCATCAGCATCGACGTCTGTCATTCCTCCCCATAATCCTGAAGCTCGTTCTGGACGCTGCCCTCATGTCAGAGTCGGATCAGTACTCTAACTGTCACTCAATCTGCAGCATACTCCTTACCTTACAACTAATGCTGACCCTATCCCTGGTACCGGGATCTGACACTTCACCTTCATCATTGTTGTGACCCACACTTCACCTTAAACTTAAACTTATTCTTGCACCCACCCTCACATCAGAGGCGGATCCGAATTCTAACTGCAACCCTACTTCACCCGTACTCCTTATCAAACCCATAACCCTACCCTAGATCTGAACCTTGAATCAGATTATTCACCTTCATCGTTGCTACCCACTATGACACCCTTAATGGTGTGACTCGATCTCACACTCGCCCTCAATTTAGAATTGCACCCTAATTCTGTCCATAACCATATTATCTGCATAAACCTGCATAGACCTTTCCTTACAGAAAACTCTAACCCTGGAACAGGTTCCTTTACCTGCATGCTCACCACCAGCATTGATGTCACCGATGCCATACCTTAATGATGAAGTCCAAACTGGCCTTAACCCACACGTCAGAGTAGGATCCTCTATCTAAACATAACCACATCCACGGCATAAACTAAAACAATTCCCTATCCCTAACCCTAGCACATACCTGTGGCCTGACCATCCATAATCTCCATGGATGTGACCCTTGCCTCATTGTAAGCCTGTGACTGAATTGGACAGTTGCCCTAACCTTGCAGAAGGACCCTCAGTCTAAACGTACCAATACCCTGCCCCTACGGCTTTCCAAAATCCTAACCCTATCCCTAGCCCTGGCTCGTGGTCCTGACACCTCACCTTGACCATTGACGTCAACCGTGTATCACCATAAACCTGATCCACCATCTTGCACTCCCTTTCTCATCAGAACTAGAAGCCAACTCTATCCATAAAGCCAATGTCTCTGCATACCAGAGAGAACAAAAAATTTTAACTCTAAAACTGCTGCCTGGACCTATACACAAAGCGTCATTATCACAAACACCCAGGGATCTCATCAACACGGAAACGCAAATTCACACTCGCACTCACATCAGAGGTAGACCCTAACCCTAGTAATTAACTTATCCTTTCTGCACAACAGCCCTAACCTCTATATTCAAAGCCTAGCCATGACTCTTGGACCTGCCACTTCACCATAACCGTTGGCATCACCTGCGCTTCATCGTAATCCTAATCTTCAATCCCGAACGTGCCCTCCCATCGGAGAGAAACTCGAAATTTTTCCATAAACCTATCCTTCTTCTACACCTTACAGAGCACAATAAACTTACTCTAGCCCTCGGCATTTTACCTGATCCAAAACCAACAGCCTCAATGTCTGTCTTGCCGCACCATAAGCCTGAAGCTCAAGGTGGCCCTCGCCCTCACTTCAGGGTCAGATGCAAACTCTAAGTGTTACTCCACGTTCCTGTAAATCTTACTGAACACCTAACCCTAACCCTAGCGCGAAGCCTTGGACTAGATTCTTCACCTACAACATTGATGTCAACTAAGACACATCTTAACTCGGAGCCTGAATTTCACATTCTCAATCACAACAGAAGAGAACCCTTATTCTCTCGGTAACCATCTCTTCCGCAGAGATTTTCTCTCACAGATAGCCCTAACCCTCTCCCAGGACCCTTTCACTGAACCGCTACCATCAGCATCGACGTCTGTCATTCGTGCCCACAACCCTGAAGCTCGTTCTGGCCACTGCCCTCTTGCCAGAGTCGGATCAGAACGCTAAATGTCACTCAATTTTCCGCAGACTCCTTACGTTACAACTAATGCCAACCCTATCCCTGGTGCAAGGATCTGACACTTCACCTTCATCATTGATGTCACACTCACTTCACCTTAAACCTTAAACTTATTCTTGCACAAAACCTCACATCAGAGGTGGATCCGAATTCTAACGGCCACCCTAACTCACCCGTACTCCTTATCGAACACATAACCCTAACCCTAGATCTGACCCTTGAACCAGAATCTTCACCTTCACCGTTGCTATCAACTATGACTCCCTTAATCCTCTGACTCGATCTCACACTCACACTCAATTCAGAATTTTTCTCAAATTCTGTCCATAACCATATTTTCTGCATAGACCTTTCCTTACAGAAAACCCTAACCCTAGCCCCGGATCCTTAACCTGAATGCTCACCGTCAGCATTGGTGTCACCGATGCCACATCTTGATGATGAAGTCCAAGCTGGCCTTCACCCACACGTCAGAGTAGGATGCTTAATCTAAACATAACCACATCCACCGCATAAACTTTAGACAATTGCCTAACCCTAACCCTAGCACATTCCTGTGACCTGAGCCTCCAAAATCATCATGGACGTCACCCTTGCCTCACTGCGACTCAATTGGACAGTTGCCCTAAACTTGGAGAAGGACCCTCAGTCTAAACGTACCAATTGCCTGCCCCTACAGCTTTCCAAAAACCTAACCCTAACACTACCCCTGGCTCGGGGTCCTGACACCTCACCTTGACCATTGACGTCATCCGTGCCTCACCATAAACCTGATCCACCATCTTGCTCACCCTGTCACATCAGACTCAGAAGCTAACTCTATCCGTAAAGAGAATGTTTCTGTATACCAGAGAGAACACAGAATTTTAACCCTGAAACTAATGCCTGCACCTGTATACAGAGTGTCAGCATCGGAGACACCCAGGGATCTCCCAACACGGCAACACAATTTCACAGTCACAGTCACATCAGAGCTACACCTTAAGTCTTATAATTAACTTATTCTTTCTGTACTAGAGCCCGAACCAGTAATTCTAACCCTAGCCATGACTCTTGGACATGCCCCTTAATCGTAACCATTGGCATCACTCACGCTTCATCGTAATCCTTTACCTCAATCCCGCACTTGCCATCCCATCAGAGAGAAACCTGAAGCCTTTCCATAACCCTATCCTTCCTGTACACCTTACAGAACAAAACTAAACTTACTCTAGCCCTTGGGACTATACCTGAACCAACACCGTCAGCTTCAACGTCTGTCATGCCGCACCATAAGCCTGAATCTCAAGGTCGCCGTCACCCGCACGTCAGGGACAGATGCGAACTCTAAATGTAACTGCATAATCCTGTCAATCTTACTGAACACCTAACCCTAACCCTAGTGCCAAGCCCTGGACTAGATTTTTCACCCGCAGCAATGATGTCAACTACGACACATCTTAATTCGGAGCTTGAATCTCACACTCGCACTGACATCAGAAGAGAACCCTAATTCTTTCGGAAACCGTCTTTTCCGCACTGATTTTCTCTTACAGATAACCCTAAGCATATCCCAGGCCCCTTTCACTGAACCGCCACCATCAGCATCGACGTCTGTCATTCCTCCCCATAATCCTGAAGCTCGTTCTGGACGCTGCCCTCATGTCAGAGTCGGATCAGTACTCTAACTGTCACTCAATCTGCAGCATACTCCTTACCTTACAACTAATGCTGACCCTATCCCTGGTACCGGGATCTGACACTTCACCTTCATCATTGTTGTGACCCACACTTCACCTTAAACTTAAACTTATTCTTGCACCCACCCTCACATCAGAGGCGGATCCGAATTCTAACTGCAACCCTACTTCACCCGTACTCCTTATCAAACCCATAACCCTACCCTAGATCTGAACCTTGAATCAGATTATTCACCTTCATCGTTGCTACCCACTATGACACCCTTAATGGTGTGACTCGATCTCACACTCGCCCTCAATTTAGAATTGCACCCTAATTCTGTCCATAACCATATTATCTGCATAAACCTGCATAGACCTTTCCTTACAGAAAACTCTAACCCTGGAACAGGTTCCTTTACCTGCATGCTCACCACCAGCATTGATGTCACCGATGCCGTACCTTAATGATGAAGTCCAAACTGGCCTTCACCCACACGTCAGAGTAGGATCCTCTATCTAAACATAACCACATCCACGGCATAAACTAAAACAATTCCCTATCCCTAACCCTAGCACATACCTGTGGCCTGACCATCCATAATCTCCATGGATGTGACCCTTGCCTCATTGTAAGCCTGCGACTGAATTGGACAGTTGCCCTAACCTTGCAGAAGGACCCTCAGTCTAAACGTACCAATACCCTGCCCCTACGGCTTTCCAAAATCCTAACCCTAACCCTAGCCCTGGCTCGTGGTCCTGACACCTCACCTTGACTATTGACGTCAACCATGCCTCACCATAAACCTGATCCACCATCTTGCACTCCCTTTCTCATCAGAACTAGAAGCCAACTCTATCCATAAAGCCAATGTCTCTGCATACCAGAGAGAACAAAAAATTTTAACTCTAAAACTGCTGCCTGGACCTATACACAAAGCGTCATTATCACAAACACCCAGGGATCTCCTCAACACGGAAACGCAAATTCACACTCGCACTCACATCAGAGGTAGACCCTAACCCTAATAATTAACTTATCCTTTCTGCACAACAGCCCTAACCTCTATATTCAAAGCCTAGCCATGACTCTTGGACCTGCCCCTTCACCATAACCGTTGGCATCACCTGCGCTTCATCGTAATCCTAATCTTCAATCCCGAACGTGCCCTCCCATCGGAGAGAAACTCGAAATTTTTCCATAAACCTATCCTTCTTCTACACCTTACAGAGCACAATAAACTTACTCTAGCCCTCGGCATTTTACCTGATCCAAAACCAACAGCCTCAATGTCTGTCTTGCCGCAAAATAAGCCTGAAGCTCAAGGTTGCCCTCGCCCTCACTTCAGGGTCAGATGCAAACTCTAAATGTTACTCCACGTTCCTGTAAATCTTACTGAACACCTAACCCTAACCCTAGCGCGAAGCCTTGGACTAGATTCTTCACCTACAACATTGATGTCAACTAAGACACATCTTAACTCGGAGCCTTAATTTCACATTCTCAATCACAACAGAATAGAACCCTTATTCTCTCGGTAACCATCTCTTCCGCAGAGATTTTCTCTCACAGATAGCCCTAACCCTCTCCCAGGACCCTTTCACTGAACCGCTACCATCAGCATCGATGTCTGTCATTCGTGCCCACAACCCTGAAGCTCGTTCTGGCCACTGCCCTCTTGCCAGAGTCGGATCAGAACGCTAAATGTCACTCAATTTTCCGCAGACTCCTTACGTTACAACTAATGCCAACCCTATCCCTGGTGCCAGGATCTGACACTTCACCTTCATCATTGATGTCACACTCACTTCACCTTAAACCTTAATCTTATTCTTGCACAAAACCTCACATCAGAGGTGGATCCGAATTCTAACGGCCACCCTATCTCACCCGTACTCCTTATCGAACACATAACCCTAACCCTAGATCTGACCCTTGAACCAGAATCTTCACCTTCACCGTTGCTATCAACTATGACTCCCTTAATCCTCTGACTCGACCTCACACTCACACTCAATTCAGAATTTTTCTCAAATTCTGTCCATAACCATATTTTCTGCATAGACCTTTCCTTACAGAAAACCCTAACCCTAGCCCCGGATCCTTAACCTGAATGCTCACCGTCAGCATTGGTGTCACCGATGCCACATCTTGATGATGAAGTCCAAGCTGGCCTTCACCCACACGTCAGAGTAGGATGCTTAATCTAAACATAACCACATCCACCGCATAAACTTTAGACAATTGCCTAACCCTAACCCTAGCACATTCCTGTGACCTGAGCCTCCAAAATCATCATGGACGTCACCCTTGCCTCAGTGCGACTCAATTGGACAGTTGCCCTAAACTTGGAGAAGGACCCTCAGTCTAAACGTACCAATTGCCTGCCCCTACAGCTTTCCGAAAACCTAACCCTAACACTACCCCTGGCTCGGGGTCCTGACACCTCACCTTGACCATTGACGTCATCCATGCCTCACCATAAACCTGATCCACCATCTTGCGCACCCTGTCACATCAGACTCAGAAGCTAACTCTATCCGTAAAGAGAATGTTTCTGTATACCAGAGAGAACACAGAATTTTAACCCTGAAACTGATGCCTGGACCTGTATACAGAGTGTCAGCATCGGAGACACCCAGGGATCTCCCAACACGGCAACACAATTTCACAGTCACAGTCACATCAGAGCTAGACCTTAAGTCTTATAATTAACTTATTATTTCTGTACTAGAGCCCGAACCAGTAATTCTAACCCAAGCCATGACTCTTGGACATGCACCTTAATCGTAACCATTGGCATCACTCACGCTTCATCGTAATCCTTTACCTCAATCCCGCACTTGCCCTCCCATCAGAGAGAAACCTGAAGCCTTTCCATAACCCTATCCTTCCTGTACACCTTACAGAACAAACCTAAACTTACTCTAGCCCTTGGGACTATACCTGAACCGACACCGTCAGCTTCAACGTCTGTCATGCCGCACCATAAGCCTGAATCTCAAGGTCGCCGTCACCCGCACGTCAGGGACAGATGCGAACTCTAAATGTAACTGCATAATCCTGTCAATCTTACTGAACACCTAACCCTAACCCTAGTGCCAAGCCCTGGACTAGATTTTTCACCCGCAGCAATGATGTCAACTACGACACATCTTAATTCGGAGCTTGAATCTCACACTCGCACTGACATCAGAAGAGAACCCTAATTCTTTCGAAAACCGTCTTTTCCGCACTGATTTTCTCTTACAGATAACCCTAAGTGTATCCCAGGCCCCTTTCACTGAACCGCCACCATCAGCATCGACGTCTGTCATTCCTCCCCATAATCCTGAAGCTCGTTCTGGACGCTGCCCTCATGTCAGAGTCGGATCAGTACTCTAACTGTCACTCAATCTGCAGCATACTCCTTACCTTACAACTAATGCTGACCCTATCCCTGGTACCGGGATCTGACACTTCACCTTCATCATTGTTGTGACCCTCACTTCACCTGAAACTTAAACTTATTCTTGCACTCACCCTCACATCAGAGGCGGATCCGAATTCTAACTGCAACCCTACTTCACCCGTACTCCTTATCAAACCCATAACCCTACCCTAGATCTGAACCTTGAATCAGATTATTCACCTTCATCGTTGCTACCCACTATGACACCCTTAATGGTGTGACTCGATCTCACACTCGCCCTCAATTTAGAATTGCACCCTAATTCTGTCCATAACCATATTATCTGCATAAACCTGCATAGACCTTTCCTTACAGAAAACTCTAACCCTAGAACAGGTTCCTTTACCTGCATGCTCACCACCAGCATTGATGTCACCGATGCCATACCTTAATGATGAAGTCCAAACTGGCCTTCACCCACACGTCAGAGTAGGATCCTCTATCTAAACATAACCACATCCACGGCATAAACTAAAACAATTCCCTATCCCTAACCCTAGCACATACCTGTGGCCTGACCATCCATAATCTCCATGGATGTGACCCTTGCCTCATTGTAAGCCTGCGACTGAATTGGACAGTTGCCCTAACCTTGCAGAAGGACCCTCAGTCTAAACGTACCAATACCCTGCCCCTACGGCTTTCCAAAATCCTAACCCTAACCCTAGCCCTGGCTCGTGGTCCTGACACCTCACCTTGACCATTGACGTCAACCATGCCTCACCATAAACCTGATCCACCATCTTGCACTCCCTTTCTCATCAGAACTAGAAGCCAACTCTATCCATAAAGCCAATGTCTTTGCATACCAGAGAGAACAAAAAATTTTAACTCTAAAACTGGTGCCTGGACCTATACACAAAGCGTCATTATCACAAACAAACAGGGATCTCCTCAACACGGAAACGCAAATTCACACTCGCACTCACATCAGAGGTAGACCCTAACCCTAATAATTAACTTATCCTTTCTGCACAACAGCCCTAACCTCTATATTCAAAGACTAGCCATGACTCTTGGACCTGCCCCTTCACCATAACCGTTGGCATCACCTGCGCTTCATCGTAATCCTAATCTTCAATCCCGAACGTGCCCTCCCATCGGAGAGAAACTCGAAATTTTTCCATAAACCTATTCTTCTTCTACACCTTACAGAGCACAATAAACTTACTCTAGCCCTCGGCATTTTACCTGATCCAAAACCAACAGCCTCAATGTCTGTCTTGCCGCACCATAAGCCTGAAGCTCAAGGTGGCCCTCGCCCTCACTTCAGGGTCAGATGCAAACTCTAAATGTTACTCCACATTCCTGTAAATCTTCCTGAACACCTAACCCTAACCCTAGCGCGAAGCCTTGGACTAGATTCTTCACCAACAACATTGATGTCAACTAAGACACATCTTAACTCGGAGCCTGAATTTCACATTCTCAATCACAACAGAAGAGAGCCCTTATTCTCTCGGTAACCATCTCTTCCGCAGAGATTTTCTCTCACAGATAGCCCTAACCCTCTCCCAGGACCCTCTCACTGAACCGCTACCATCAGCATCGACGTTTGCCATTCGTGCCCACAACCCTGAAGCTCGTTCTGGCCACTGCCCTCTTGTCAGAGTCGGATCAGAACGCTAAATGTCACTCAATTTTCCGCAGACTCCTTACCTTACAACTAATGCCAACCCTATCCCTGGTGCCAGGATCTGACACTTCACCTTCATCATTGATGTCACACTCACTTCACCTTAAACCTTAAACTTATTCTTGCACAAAACCTCACATCAGGGGTGGATCCGAATTCTAACGGCAACCCTATCTCACCCGTACTCCCTATCGAACACATAACCCTAACCCTAGATCTGACCCTTGAACCAGAATCTTCACCTTCACCGTTGCTATCAACTATGACTCCCTTAATCCTCTGACTCGACCTCACACTCACACTCAATTCAGAATTTTTCGCAAATTCTGTCCATAACCATATTTTCTGCATAGACCTTTCCTTACAGAAAACCCTAACCCTAGACCCGGATCCTTAACCTGAATGCTCACCGTCAGCATTGGTGTCACCGAAGCCACATCTTGATGATGAAGTCCAAGCTGGCCTTCACCCACACGTCAGAGTAGGATGCTTAATCTAAACATAACCACATCCACCGCATAAACTTTAGACAATTGCCTAACCCTAACCCTAGCACATTCCTGTGACCTGAGCCTCCAAAATCATCATGGACGTCACCCTTGCCTCAGTGCGACTCAATTGGACAGTTGCCCTAAACTTGGAGAAGGACCATCAGTCTAAACGTACCAATTGCCTGCCCCTACAGCTTTCCAAAAACCTAACCCTAACACTACCCCTGGCTCGGGGTCCTGACACCTCACCTTGACCATTGACGTCATCCGTGCCTCACCATAAACCTGATCCACCATCTTGCGCACCCTGTCACATCAGACTCAGAAGCTAACTCTATCCGTAAAGAGAATGTTTCTGTATACCAGAGAGAACACAGAATTTTAACCCTGAAACTGATGCCTGGACCTGTATACAGAGTGTCAGCATCGGAGACACCCAGGGATCTCCCAACACGGCAACACAATTTCACAGTCACAGTCACATCAGAGCTAGACCTTAAGTCTTATAATTAACTTATTCTTTCTGTACTAGAGCCCGAACCAGTAATTCTAACCCAAGCCATGACTCTTGGACATGCCCCTTAATCGTAACCATTGGCATCACTCACGCTTCATCGTAATCCTTTACCTCAATCCCGCACTTGCCCTCCCATCAGAGAGAAACCTGAAGCCTTTCCATAACCCTATCCTTCCTGTACACCTTACAGAACAAACCTAAACTTACTCTAGCCCTTGGGACTATACCTGAACCGACACCGTCAGCTTCAACGTCTGTCATGCCGCACCATAAGCCTGAATCTCAAGGTCGCCGTCACCCGCACGTCAGGGACAGATGCGAACTCTAAATGTAACTGCATCATCCTGTCAATCTTACTGAACACCTAACCCTAACCCTAGTGCCAAGCCCTGGACTACATTTTTCACCCGCAGCAATGATGTCAACTACGACACATCTTAATTCGGAGCTTGAATCTCACACTCGCACTGACATCGGAAGAGAACCCTAATTCTTTCGGAAACCGTCTTTTCCGCACTGATTTTCTCTTACAGATAACCCTAAGCGTATCCCAGGCCCCTTTCACTGAACCGCCACCATCAGCATCGACGTCTGTCATTCCTCCCCTTAATCCTGAAGCTCGTTCTGGACGCTGCCCTCATGTCAGAGTCGGATCAGTACTCTAACTGTCACTCAATCTGCAGCATACTCCTTACCTTACAACTAATGCTGACCCTATCCCTGGTACCGGGATCTGACACTTCACCTTCATCATTGTTGTGACCCTCACTTCACCTGAAACTTAAACTTATTCTTGCACCCACCCTCACATCAGAGGCGGATCCGAATTCTAACTGCAACCCTACTTCACCCGTACTCCTTATCAAACCCATAACCCTACCCTAGATCTGAACCTTGAATCAGATTATTCACCTTCATCGTTGCTACCCACTATGACACCCTTAATGGTGTGACTCGATCTCACACTCGCCCTCAATTTAGAATTGCACCCTAACTCTGTCCATAACCATATTATCTGCATAAACCTGCATAGACCTTTCCTTACAGAAAACTCTAACCCTAGAACAGGTTCCTTTACCTGCATGCTCACCACCAGCATTGATGTCACCGATGCCATACCTTAATGATGAAGTCCAAACTGGCCTTCACCCACACGTCAGAGTAGGATCCTCTATCTAAACATAACCACATCCACGGCATAAACTAAAACAATTCCCTATCCCTAACCCTAGCACATACCTGTGGCCTGACCATCCATAATCTCCATGGGTGTGACCCTTGCCTCATTGTAAGCCTGCGACTGAATTGGACAGTTGCCCTAACCTTGCAGAAGGACCCTCAGTCTAAACGTACCAATACCCTGCCCCTACGGCTTTCCAAAATCCTAACCCTAACCCTAGCCCTGGCTCGTGGTCCTGACACCTCACCTTGACCATTGACGTCAACCATGCCTCACCATAAACCTGATCCACCATCTTGCACTCCCTTTCTCATCAGAACTAGAAGCCAACTCTATCCATAAAGCCAATGTCTCTGCATACCAGAGAGAACAAAAAATTTTAACTCTAAAACTGGTGCCTGGACCTATACACAAAGCGTCATTATCACAAACACCCAGGGATCTCCTCAACACGGAAACGCAAATTCACACTCGCACTCACATCAGAGGTAGACCCTAACCCTAATAATTAACTTATCCTTTCTGCACAACAGCCCTAACCTCTATATTCAAAGCCTAGCCATGACTCTTGGACCTGCCCCTTCACCATAACCGTTGGCATCACCTGCGCTTCATCGTAATCCTAATCTTCAATCCCGAACGTGCCCTCCCATCGGAGAGAAACTCGAAATTTTTCCATAAACCTATCCTTCTTCTACACCTTACAGAGCACAATAAACTTACTCTAGCCCTCGGCATTTTACCTGATCCAAAACCAACAGCCTCAATGTCTGTCTTGCCGCACCATAAGCCTGAAGCTCAAGGTGGCCCTCGCCCTCACTTCAGGGTCAGATGCAAACTCTAAATGTTACTCCACATTCCTGTAAATCTTACTGAACACCTAACCCTAACCCTAGCGCGAAGCCTTGGACTAGATTCTTCACCTACAACATTGATGTCAACTAAGACACATCTTAACTCGGAGCCTTAATTTCACATTCTCAATCACAACAGAATAGAACCCTTATTCTCTCGGTAACCATCTCTTCCGCAGAGATTTTCTCTCACAGATAGCCCTAACCCTCTCCCAGGACCCTTTCACTGAACCGCTACCATCAGCATCGACGTCTGTCATTCGTGCCCACAACCCTGAAGCTCGTTCTGGCCACTGCCCTCTTGCCAGAGTCGGATCAGAACGCTAAATGTCACTCAATTTTCCGCAGACTCCTTACGTTACAACTAATGCCAACCCTATCCCTGGTGCCAGGATCTGACACTTCACCTTCATCATTGATGTCACACTCACTTCACCTTAAACCTTAAACTTATTCTTGCACAAAACCTCACATCAGAGGTGGATCCGAATTCTAACGGCAACCCTATCTCACCCGTACTCCTTATCGAACACATAACCCTAACCCTAGATCTGACCCTTGAACCTGAATCTTCACCTTCACCGTTGCTATCAACTATGACTCCCTTAATCCTCTGACTCGACCTCACACTCACACTCAATTCAGAATTTTTCACAAATTCTGTCCATAACCATATTTTCTGCATAGACCTTTCCTTACAGAAAACCCTAACCCTAGCCCCGGATCCTTAACCTGAATGCTCACCGTCAGCATTGGTGTCACCGATGCCACATCTTGATGATGAAGTCCAAGCTGGCCTTCACCCACACGTCAGAGTAGGATGCTTAATGTAAACATAACCACATCCACCGCATAAACTTTAGACAATTGCCTAACACTAACCCTAGCACATTCCTGTGACCTGAGCCTCCAAAATCATCATGGACGTCACCCTTGCCTCACTGTGACTCAATTGGACAGTTGCCCTAAACTTGGAGAAGGACCCTCAGTCTAAACGTACCAATTGCCTGCCCCTACAGCTTTCCAAAAACCTAACCCTAACACTACCCCTGGCTCGGGGTCCTGACACCTCACCTTGACCATTGACGTCATCCGTGCCTCACCATAAACCTGATCCACCATCTTGCGCACCCTGTCACATCAGACTCAGAAGCTAACTCTATCCGTAAAGAGAATGTTTCTGTATACCAGAGAGAACACAGAATTTTAACCCTGAAACTGATGCCTGCACCTGTATACAGAGTGTCAGCATCGGAGACACCCAGGGATCTCCCAACACGGCAACACAATTTCACAGTCACAGTCACATCAGAGCTAGACCTTAAGTCTTATAATTAACTTATTCTTTCTGTACTAGAGCCCGAACCAGTAATTCTAACCCTAGCCATGACTCTTGGACATGCCACTTAATCGTAACCATTGGCATCACTCACGCTTCATCGTAAACCTTTACCTCAATCCCGCACTTGCCCTCCCATCAGAGAGAAACCTGAAGCCTTTCCATAACCCTATCCTTCCTGTACACCTTACAGAACAAAACTAAACTTACTCTAGCCCTTGGGACTATACCTGAACCGACACTGTCAGCTTCAACGTCTGTCATGCCGCACCATAAGCCTGAATCTCAAGGTCGCCGTCACCCGCACGTCAGGGACAGATGCGAACTCTAAATGTAACTGCATAATCCTGTCAATCTTACTGAACACCTAACCCTAACCCTAGTGCCAAGCCCTGGACTACATTTTTCACCCGCAGCAATGATGTCAACTACGACACATCTTAATTAGGAGCTTGAATCTCACACTCGCACTGACATCGGAAGAGAACCCTAATTCTTTCGGAAACCGTCTTTTCCGCACTGATTTTCTCTTACAGATAACCCTAAGCGTATCCCAGGCCCCTTTCACTGAACCGCCACCATCAGCATCGACGTCTGTCATTCCTCCCCTTAATCCTGAAGCTCGTTCTGGACGCTGCCCTCATGTCAGAGTCGGATCAGTACTCTAACTGTCACTCAATCTGCAGCATACTCCTTACCTTACAACTAATGCTGACCCTATCCCTGGTACCGGGATCTGACACTTCACCTTCATCATTGTTGTGACCCTCACTTCACCTGAAACTTAAACTTATTCTTGCACCCACCCTCACATCAGAGGCGGATCCGAATTCTAACTGCAACCCTACTTCACCCGTACTCCTTATCAAACCCATAACCCTACCCTAGATCTGAACTTAGAATCAGATTATTCACCTTCATCGTTGCTACCCACTATGACACCCTTAATGGTGTGACTCGATCTCACACTCGCCCTCAATTTAGAATTGCACCCTAACTCTGTCCATAACCATATTATCTGCATAAACCTGCATAGACCTTTCCTTACAGAAAACTCTAACCCTAGAACAGGTTCCTTTACCTGCATGCTCACCACCAGCATTGATGTCACCGATGCCATACCTTAATGATGAAGTCCAAACTGGCCTTCACCCACACGTCAGAGTAGGATCCTCTATCTAAACATAACCACATCCACGGCATAAACTAAAACAATTCCCTATCCCTAACCCTAGCACATACCTGTGGCCTGACCATCCATAATCTCCATGGGTGTGACCCTTGCCTCATTGTAAGCCTGCGACTGAAACGGACAGTTTCCCTAACCTTGCAGAAGGACCCTCAGTCTAAACGTACCAATACCCTGCCCCTACGGCTTTCCAAAATCCTAACCCTAACCCTAGCCCTGGCTCGTGGTCCTGACACCTCACCTTGACCATTGACGTCAACCATGCCTCACCATAAACCTGATCCACCATCTTGCACTCCCTTTCTCATCAGAACTAGAAGCCAACTCTATCCATAAAGCCAATGTCTCTGCATACCAGAGAGAACAAAAAATTTTAACTCTAAAACTGGTGCCTGGACCTATACACAAAGCGTCATTATCACAAACACCCAGGGATCTCCTCAACACGGAAACGCAAATTCACACTCGCACTCACATCAGAGGTAGACCCTAACCCTAATAATTAACTTATCCTTTCTGCACAACAGCCCTAACCTCTATATTCAAAGCCTAGCCATGACTCTTGGACCTGCCCCTTCACCATAACCGTTGGCATCACCTGCGCTTCATCGTAATCCTAATCTTCAATCCCGAACGTGCCCTCCCATCGGAGAGAAACTCGAAATTTTTCCATAAACCTATCCTTCTTCTACACCTTACAGAGCACAATAAACTTACTCTAGCCCTCGGCATTTTACCTGATCCAAAACCAACAGCCTCAATGTCTGTCTTGCCGCACCATAAGCCTGAAGCTCAAGGTGGCCCTCGCCCTCACTTCAGGGTCAGATGCAAACTCTAAATGTTACTCCACATTCCTGTAAATCTTACTGAACACCTAACCCTAACCCTAGCGCGAAGCCTTGGACTAGATTCTTCACCTACAACATTGATGTCAACTAAGACACATCTTAACTCGGAGCCTTAATTTCACATTCTCAATCACAACAGAATAGAACCCTTATTCTCTCGGTAACCATCTCTTCCGCAGAGATTTTCTCTCACAGATAGCCCTAACCCTCTCCCAGGACCCTTTCACTGAACCGCTACCATCAGCATCGACGTCTGTCATTCGTGCCCACAACCCTGAAGCTCGTTCTGGCCACTGCCCTCTTGCCAGAGTCGGATCAGAACGCTAAATGTCACTCAATTTTCCGCAGACTCCTTACGTTACAACTAATGCCAACCCTATCCCTGGTGCCAGGATCTGACACTTCACCTTCATCATTGATGTCACACTCACTTCACCTTAAACCTTAAACTTATTCTTGCACAAAACCTCACATCAGAGGTGGATCCGAATTCTAACGGCAACCCTATCTCACCCGTACTCCTTATCGAACACATAACCCTAACCCTAGATCTGACCCTTGAACCTGAATCTTCACCTTCACCGTTGCTATCAACTATGACTCCCTTAATCCTCTGACTCGACCTCACACTCACACTCAATTCAGAATTTTTCACAAATTCTGTCCATAACCATATTTTCTGCATAGACCTTTCCTTACAGAAAACCCTAACCCTAGCCCCGGATCCTTAACCTGAATGCTCACCGTCAGCATTGGTGTCACCGATGCCACATCTTGATGATGAAGTCCAAGCTGGCCTTCACCCACACGTCAGAGTAGGATGCTTAATCTAAACATAACCACATCCACCGCATAAACTTTAGACAATTGCCTAACACTAACCCTAGCACATTCCTGTGACCTGAGCCTCCAAAATCATCATGGACGTCACCCTTGCCTCACTGTGACTCAATTGGACAGTTGCCCTAAACTTGGAGAAGGACCCTCAGTCTAAACGTACCAATTGCCTGCCCCTACAGCTTTCCAAAAACCTAACCCTAACACTACCCCTGGCTCGGGGTCCTGACACCTCACCTTGACCATTGACGTCATCCGTGCCTCACCATAAACCTGATCCACCATCTTGCGCACCCTGTCACATCAGACTCAGAAGCTAACTCTATCCGTAAAGAGAATGTTTCTGTATACCAGAGAGAACACAGAATTTTAACCCTGAAACTGATGCCTGCACCTGTATACAGAGTGTCAGCATCGGAGACACCCAGGGATCTCCCAACACGGCAACACAATTTCACAGTCACAGTCACATCAGAGCTAGACCTTAAGTCTTATAATTAACTTATTCTTTCTGAACTAGAGCCCGAACCAATAATTCTAACCCTAGCCATGACTCTTGGACATGCCCCTTAATCGTAACCATTGGCATCACTCACGCTTCATCGTAAACCTTTACCTCAATCCCGCACTTGCCCTCCCATCAGAGAGAAACCTGAAGCCTTTCCATAACCCTATCCTTCCTGTACACCTTACAGAACAAAACTAAACTTACTCTAGCCCTTGGGACTATACCTGAACTGACACCGTCAGCTTCAACGTCTGTCATGCCGCACCATAAGCCTGAATCTCAAGGTCGCCGTCACCCGCACGTCAGGGACAGATGCGAACTCTAAATGTAACTGCATAATCCTGTCAATCTTACTGAACACCTAACCCTAACCCTAGTGCCAAGCCCTGGACTAGATTTTTCACCCGCAGCAATGATGTCAACTACAACACATCTTAATTCGGAGCTTGAATCTCACACTCGCACTGACATCAGAAGAGAACCCTAATTCTTTCGGTAACCGTCTTTTCCGAACTGATTTTCTCTTACAGATAACCCTAAGCATATCCCAGGCCCCTTTCACTGAACCGCCACCATCAGCATCGACGTCTGTCATTCCTCCCCATAATCCTGAAGCTCGTTCTGGACGCTGCCCTCATGTCAGAGTCGGATCAGTACTCTAACTGTCACTCAATCTGCAGCATACTCCTTACCTTACAACTAATGCTGACCCTATCCCTGGTACCGGGATCTGACACTTCACCTTCATCATTGTTGTGACCCACACTTCACCTTAAACTTAAACTTATTCTTGCACCCACCCTCACATCAGAGGCGGATCCGAATTCTAACTGCAACCCTACTTCACCCGTACTCCTTATCAAACCCATAACCCTACCCTAGATCTGAACCTTGAATCAGATTATTCACCTTCATCGTTGCTACCCACTATGACACCCTTAATGGTGTGACTCGATCTCACACTCGCCCTCAATTTAGAATTGCACCCTAATTCTGTCCATAACCATATTATCTGCATAAACGTGCATAGACCTTTCCTTACAGAAAACTCTAACCCTGGAACAGGTTCCTTTACCTGCATGCTCACCACCAGCATTGATGTCACCGATGCCATACCTTAATGATGAATTCCAAACTGGCCTTAACCCACACGTCAGAGTAGGATCCTCTATCTAAACATAACCACATCCACGGCATAAACTAAAACAATTCCCTATCCCTAACACTAGCACATACCTGTGGCCTGACCATCCATAATCTCCATGGATGTGACCCTTGCCTCATTTTAAGCCTGTGACTGAATTGGACAGTTGCCCTAACCTTGCAGAAGGACCCTCAGTCTAAACGTACCAATACCCTGCCCCTACGGCTTTCCAAAATCCTAACCCTATCCCTAGCCCTGGCTCGTGGTCCTGACACCTCACCTTGACCATTGACGTCAACCATGTATCACCATAAACCTGATCCACCATCTTGCACTCCCTTTCTCATCAGAACTAGAAGCCAACTCTATCCATAAAGCCAATGTCTCTGCATACCAGAGAGAACAAAAAATTTTAACTCTAAAACTGCTGCCTGGACCTATACACAAAGCGTCATTATCACAAACACCCAGGGATCTCATCAACACGGAAATGCAAATTCACACTCGCACTCACATCAGAGGTAGACCCTAACCCTAGTAATTAACTTATCCTTTCTGCACAACAGCCCTAACCTCTATATTCAAAGCCTAGCCATGACTCTTGGACCTGCCCCTTCACCATAACCGTTGGCATCACCTGCGCTTCATCGTAATCCTAATCTTCAATCCCGAACGTGCCCTCCCATCGGAGAGAAACTCGAAATTTTTCCATAAACCTATCCTTCTTCTACACCTTACAGAGCACAATAAACTTACTCTAGCCCTCGGCATTTTACCTGATCCAAAACCAACAGCCTCAATGTCTGTCTTGCCGCAAAATAAGCCTGAAGCTCAAGGTGGCCCTCGCCCTCACTTCAGGGTCAGATGCAAACTCTAAATGTTACTCCACGTTCCTGTAAATCTTACTGAACACCTAACCCTAACCCTAGCGCGAAGCCTTGGACTAGATTCTTCACCTACAACATTGATGTCAACTAAGACACATCTTAACTCGGAGCCTGAATTTCACATTCTCAATCACAACAGAAGAGAACCCTTATTCTCTCGGTAACCATCTCTTCCGCAGAGATTTTCTCTCACAGATAGCCCTAACCCTCTCCCAGGACCCTTTCACTGAACCGCTACCATCAGCATCGACGTCTGTCATTCGTGCCCACAACCCTGAAGCTCGTTCGGGCCACTGCCCTCTTTCCAGAGTCGGATCAGAACGCTAAATGTCACTCAATTTTCCGCAGACTCCTTACGTTACAACTAATGCCAACCCTATCCCTGGTGCCAGGATCTGACACTTCACCTTCATCATTGATGTCACACTCACTTCACCTTAAACCTTAAACTTATTCTTGCACAAAACCTCACATCAGAGGTGGATCCGAATTCTAACGGCCACCCTATCTCACCCGTACTCCTTATCGAACACATAACCCTAACCCTAGATCTGACCCTTGAACCAGAATCTTCACCTTCACCGTTGCTATCAACTATGACTCCCTTAATCCTCTGACTCGATCTCACACTCACACTCAATTCAGAATTTTTCGCAAATTCTGTCCATAACCATATTTTCTGCATAGACCTTTCCTTACAGAAAACCCTAACCCTAGCCCCGGATCCTTAACCTGAATGCTCACCGTCAGCATTGGTGTCACCGATGCCACATCTTGATGATGAAGTCCAAGCTGGCCTTCACCCACACGTCAGAGTAGGATGCTTAATCTAAACATAACCACATCCACCGCATAAACTTTAGACAATTGCCTAACCCTAACCCTAGCACATTCCTGTGACCTGAGCCTCCAAAATCATCATGGACGTCACCCTTGCCTCACTGCGACTCAATTGGACAGTTGCCCTAAACTTGGAGAAGGACCCTCAGTCTAAACGTACCAATTGCCTGCCCCTACAGCTTTCCAAAAACCTAACCCTAACACTACCCCTGGCTCGGGGTCCTGACACCTCACCTTGACCATTGACGTCATCCGTGCCTCACCATAAACCTGATCCACCATCTTGCGCACCCTGTCACATCAGACTCAGAAGCTAACTCTATCCGTAAAGAGAATGTTTCTGTATACCAGAGAGAACACAGAATTTTAACCCTGAAACTGATGCCTGGACCTGTATACAGAGTGTCAGCATCGGAGACACCCAGGGATCTCCCAACACGGCAACACAATTTCACAGTCACAGTCACATCAGAGCTAGACCTTAAGTCTTATAATTAACTTATTCTTTCTGTACTAGAGCCCGAACCAGTAATTCTAACCCTAGCCATGACTCTTGGACATGCCCCTTAATCGTAACCATTGGCATCACTCACGCTTCATCGTAAACCTTTACCTCAATCCCGCACTTGCCCTCCCATCAGAGAGAAACCTGAAGCCTTTCCATAACCCTATCCTTCCTGTACACCTTACAGAACAAAACTAAACTTACTCTAGCCCTTGGGACTATACCTGAACTGACACCGTCAGCTTCAACGTCTGTCATGAAGCACCATAAGCCTGAATCTCAATGTCGCCGTCACCCGCACGTCAGGGACAGATGCGAACTCTAAATGTAACTGCATAATCCTGTCAATCTTACTGAACACCTAACCCTAACCCTAGTGCCAAGCCCTGGACTAGATTTTTCACCCGCAGCAATGATGTCAACTACGACACATCTTAATTCGGAGCTTGAATCTCACACTCGCACTGACATCAGAAGAGAACCCTAATTCTTTCGGAAACCGTCTTTTCCGCACTGATTTTCTCTTACAGATAACCCTAAGCATATCCCAGGCCCCTTTCACTGAACCGCCACCATCAGCATCGACGTCTGTCATTCCTCCCCATAATCCTGAAGCTCGTTCTGGACGCTGCCCTCATGTCAGAGTCGGATCAGTACTCTAACTGTCACTCAATCTGCAGCATACTCCTTACCTTACAACTAATGCTGACCCTATCCCTGGTACCGGGATCTGACACTTCACCTTCATCATTGTTGTGACCCACACTTCACCTTAAACTTAAACTTATTCTTGCACCCACCCTCACATCAGAGGCGGATCCGAATTCTAACTGCAACCCTACTTCACCCGTACTCCTTATCAAACCCATAACCCTACCCTAGATCTGAACCTTGAATCAGATTATTCACCTTCATCGTTGCTACCCACTATGACACCCTTAATGGTGTGACTCGATCTCACACTCGCCCTCAATTTAGAATTGCACCCTAATTCTGTCCATAACCATATTATCTGCATAAACCAGCATAGACCTTTCCTTACAGAAAACTCTAACCCTAGAACAGGTTCCTTTACCTGCATGCTCACCACCAGCATTGATGTCACCGATGCCATACCTTAATGATGAAGTCCAAACTGGCCTTCACCCACACGTCAGAGTAGGATCCTCTATCTAAACATAACCACATCCACGGCATAAACTAAAACAATTCCCTATCCCTAACCCTAGCACATACCTGTGGCCTGACCATCCATAATCTCCATGGATGTGACCCTTGCCTCATTGTAAGCCTGCGACTGAATTGGACAGTTGCCCTAACCTTGCAGAAGGACCCTCAGTCTAAACGTACCAATACCCTGCCACTACGGCTTTCCAAAATCCTAACCCTAACCCTAGCCCTGGCTCGTGGTCCTGACACCTCACCTTGACTATTGACGTCAACCATGCCTCACCATAAACCTGATCCACCATCTTGCACTCCCTTTCTCATCAGAACTAGAAGCCAACTCTATCCATAAAGCCAATGTCTCTGTATACCAGAGAGAACAAAAAATTTTAACTCTAAAACTGCTGCCTGGACCTATACACAAAGCGTCATTATCACAAACACCCAGGGATCTCCTCAACACGGAAACGCAAATTCACACTCGCACTCACATCAGAGGTAGACCCTAACCCTAATAATTAACTTATCCTTTCTGCACAACAGCCCTAACCTCTATATTCAAAGCCTAGCCATGACTCTTGGACCTGCCCCTTCACCATAACCGTTGGCATCACCTGAGCTTCATCGTAATCCTAATCTTCAATCCCGAACGTGCCCTCCCATCGGAGAGAAACTCGAAATTTTTCCATAAACCTATCCTTCTTCTACACCTTACAGAGCACAATAAACTTACTCTAGCCCTCGGCATTTTACCTGATCCAAAACCAACAGCCTCAATGTCTGTCTTGCCGCAAAATAAGCCTGAAGCTCAAGGTTGCCCTCGCCCTCACTTCAGGGTCAGATGCAAACTCTAAATGTTACTCCACGTTCCTGTAAATCTTACTGAACACCTAACCCTAACCCTAGCGCGAAGCCTTGGACTAGATTCTTCACCTACAACATTGATGTCAACTAAGACACATCTTAACTCGGAGCCTTAATTTCACATTCTCAATCACAACAGAATAGAACCCTTATTCTCTCGGTAACCATCTCTTCCGCAGAGATTTTCTCTCACAGATAGCCCTAACCCTCTCCCAGGACCCTTTCACTGAACCGCTACCATCAGCATCGACGTCTGTCATTCGTGCCCACAACCCTGAAGCTCGTTCTGGCCACTGCCCTCTTGCCAGAGTCGGATCAGAACGCTAAATGTCACTCAATTTTCCGCAGACTCCTTACGTTACAACTAATGCCAACCCTATCCCTGGTGCCAGGATCTGACACTTCACCTTCATCATTGATGTCACACTCACTTCACCTTAAACCTTAATCTTATTCTTGCACAAATCCTCACATCAGAGGTGGATCCGAATTCTAACGGCCACCCTATCTCACCCGTACTCCTTATCGAACACATAACCCTAACCCTAGATCTGACCCTTGAACCAGAATCTTCACCTTCACCGTTGCTATCAACTATGACTCCCTTAATCCTCTGACTCGACCTCACACTCACACTCAATTCAGAATTTTTCGCAAATTCTGTCCATAACCATATTTTCTGCATAGACCTTTCCTTACAGAAAACCCTAACCCTAGCCCCGGATCCTTAACCTGAATGCTCACCGTCAGCATTGGTGTCACCGATGCCACATCTTGATGATGAAGTCCAAGCTGGCCTTCACCCACACGTCAGAGTAGGATGCTTAATCTAAACATAACCACATCCACCGCATAAACTTTAGACAATTGCCTAACCCTAACCCTAGCACATTCCTGTGACCTGAGCCTCCAAAATCTTCATGGACGTCACCCTTGCCTCACTGCGACTCAATTGGACAGTTGCCCTAAACTTGGAGAAGGACCCTCAGTCTAAACGTACCAATTGCCTGCCCCTACAGCTTTCCAAAAACCTAACCCTAACACTACCCCTGGCTCGGGGTCCTGACACCTCACCTTGACCATTGACGTCATCCGTGCCTCACCATAAACCTGATCCACCATCTTGCGCACCCTGTCACATCAGACTCAGAAGCTAACTCTATCCGTAAAGAGAATGTTTCTGTATACCAGAGAGAACACAGAATTTTAACCCTGAAACTGATGCCTGGACCTGTATACACAGTGTCAGCATCGGAGACACCCAGGGATCTCCCAACACGGAAACACAATTTTACAGTCACAGTCACATCAGAGCTAGACCTTAAGTCTTATAATTAACTTATTCTTTCTGTACTAGAGCCCGAACCAGTAATTCTAACCCTAGCCATGACTCTTGGACATGCCCCTTAATCGTAACCATTGGCATCACTCACGCTTCATCGTAACCCTTTACCTCAATCCCGCACTTCCCTCCCATCGGAGAGAAACGTGAAGCCTTTCCATAACCCTATCCTTCCTGTACACCTTACAGAACAAAACTAAACTTACTCTAGCCCTTGGGACTATACCTGAACCGACACCGTCAGCTTCAACGTCTGTCATGCCGCACCATAAGCCTGAATCTCAAGGTCGCCGTCACCCTCACGTCAGGGACAGATGCGACCTCTAAATGTAACTGCATGTTCCTGTCAATCGTACTGAGCACCTAACCCTAACCCTAGTGCCGTGCCCTGGACTAGATTTTCCACCCGCAGCAATGATGTCAACTACGACACATCTTAATTCGGAGCTTGAATCTCACACTCGCACTGACATCAGAAGAGAACCCTAGTTCTTTCGGAAACCGTCTTTTCCGCACTAATTTTCTCTTACAGATAACCCTAAGCGTATCCCAGGCCCCTTTCACTGAACCGCCACCATCAGCATCGACGTCTGTCATTCCTCCCCATAATCCTGAAGCTCGTTCTGGACGCTGCCCTCATGTCAGAGTCGGATCAGTACTCTAACTGTCACTCAATCTGCAGCATACTCCTTACCTTACAACTAATGCTGACCCTATCCCTGGTACCGGGATCTGACACTTCACCTTCATCATTGTTGTGACCCTCACTTCACCTGAAACTTAAACTTATTCTTGCACCCACCCTCACATCAGAGGCGGATCCGAATTCTAACTGCAACCCTACTTCACCCGTACTCCTTATCAAACCCATAACCCTACCCTAGATCTGAACCTTGAATCAGATTATTCACCTTCATCGTTGCTACCCACTATGACACCCTTAATGGTGTGACTCGATCTCACACTCGCCCTCAATTTAGAATTGCACCCTAATTCTGTCCATAACCATATTATCTGCATAAACGTGCATAGACCTTTCCTTACAGAAAACTCTAACCCTAGAACAGGTTCCTTTACCTGCATGCTCACCACCAGCATTGATGTCACCGATGCCATACCTTAATGATGAAGTCCAAACAGGCCTTCACCCACACGTCAGAGTAGGATCCTCTATCTAAACATAACCACATCCACGGCATAAACTAAAACAATTCCCTATCCCTAACCCTAGCACATACCTGTGGCCTGACCATCCATAATCTCCATGGATGTGACACTTGCCTCATTGTAAGCCTGCGACTGAATTGGACAGTTGCCTTAACCTTGCAGAAGGACCCTCAGACTAAACGTACCAATACGCTGCCCCTACGGCTTTCCAAAATCCTAACGCTAACCTTAGCGCGAAGCCTTGGACTAGATTCTTCACCTACAACATTGGTGTCAACTAAGACACATCTTAACTCGGAGCCTGAATTTCACATTCTCAATCACAACAGAAGAGAACCCTTATTCTCTCGGTAACCGTCTCTTCCGCAGAGATTTTCTCTCACAGATAGCCCTAACCCTCTCCCAGGACCCTTTCACTGAACCGCTACCATCAGCATCGACGTCTGTCATTCGTGCCCACAACCCTGAAGCTCGTTCTGGCCACTGCCCTCTTGTCAGAGTCGGATCAGAACGCTAAATATCACTCAATTTTCCGCGGACTCCTTACGTTACAACTAATGCCAACCCTATCCCTGGTGCCAGGATCTGACACTTCACCTTCATCATTGATGTCACACTCACTTCACCTTAAACCTTAATCTTATTCTTGCACAAAACCTCACATCAGAGGTGGATCCGAATTCTAACGGCCACCCTATCTCACCCGTACTCCTTATCGAACACATAACCCTAACCCTAGATCTGACCCTTGAACCAGAATCTTCACCTTCACCGTTGCTATCAACTATGACTCCCTTAATCCTCTGACTCGACCTCACACTCACACTCAATTCAGAATTTTTCGCAAATTCTGTCCATAACCATATTTTCTGCATAGACCTTTCCTTACAGAAAACCCTAACCCTAGCCCCGGATCCTTAACCTGAATGCTCACCATCAGCATTGGTGTCACCGATGCCACATCTTGATGATGAAGTCCAAGCTGGCCTTCACCCACACGTCAGAGTAGGATGCTTAATCTAAACATAACCACATCCACCGCATAAACTTTAGACAATTGCCTAACCCTAACCCTAGCACATTCCTGTGACCTGAGCCTCCACAATCTTCATGGACGTCACCCTTGCCTCACTGCGACTCAATTGGACAGTTGCCCTAAACTTGGAGAAGGACCCTCAGTCTAAACGTACCAATTGCCTGCCCCTACAGCTTTCCAAAAACTTAACCCTAACACTACCCCTGGCTCGGGGTCCTGACACCTCACCTTGACCATTGACGTCATCCGTGCCTCACCATAAACCTGATCCACCATCTTGCGCACCCTGTCACATCAGACTCAGAAGCTAACTCTATCCGTAAAGAGAATGTTTCTGTATACCAGAGAGAACACAGAATTTTAACCCTGAAACTGATGCCTGGACCTGTATACACAGTGTCAGCATCGGAGACACCCAGGGATCTCCCAACACGGAAACACAATTTAACAGTCACAGTCACATCAGAGCTAGACCTTAAGTCTTATAATTAACTTATTCTTTCTGTACTAGAGCCCGAACCAGTAATTCTAACCCTAGCCATGACTCTTGGACATGCCCCTTAATCGTAACCATTGGCATCACTCACGCTTCATCGTAACCCTTTACCTCAATCCCGCACTTCCCTCCAATCGGAGAGAAACCTGAAGCCTTTCCATAACCCTATCCTTCCTGTACACCTTACAGAACAAAACTAAACTTACTCTAGCCCTTGGGACTATACCTGAACCGACACCGTCAGCTTCAACGTCTGTCATGCCGCACCATAAGCCTGAATCTCAAGGTCGCCGTCACCCTCACGTCAGGGACAGATGCGACCTCTAAATGTAACTGCATGTTCCTGTCAATCGTACTGAGCACCTAACCCTAACCCTAGTGCCGTGCCCTGGACTAGATTTTCCACCCGCAGCAATGATGTCAACTACGACACATCTTAATTCGGAGCTTGAATCTCACACTCGCACTGACATCAGAAGAGAACCCTAGTTCTTTCGGAAACCGTCTTTTCCGCACTGATTTTCTCTTACAGATAACCCTAAGCGTATCCCAGGCCCCTTTCACTGAACCGCCACCATCAGCATCGACGTCTGTCATTCCTCCCCATAATCCTGAAGCTCGTTCTGGACGCTGCCCTCATGTCAGAGTCGGATCAGTACTCTAACTGTCACTCAATCTGCAGCATACTCCTTACCTTACAACTAATGCTGACCCTATCCCTGGTACCGGGATCTGACACTTCACCTTCATCATTGTTGTGACCCTCACTTCACCTGAAACTTAAACTTATTCTTGCACCCACCCTCACATCAGAGGCGGATCCGAATTCTAACTGCAACCCTACTTCACCCGTACTCCTTATCAAACCCATAACCCTACCCTAGATCTGAACCTTGAATCAGATTATTCACCTTCATCGTTGCTACCCACTATGACACCCTTAATGGTGTGACTCGATCTCACACTCGCCCTCAATTTAGAATTGCACCCTAATTCTGTCCATAACCATATTATCTGCATAAACCAGCATAGACCTTTCCTTACAGAAAACTCTAACCCTAGAACAGGTTCCTTTACCTGCATGCTCACCACCAGCATTGATGTCACCGATGCCATACCTTAATGATGAAGTCCAAACTGGCCTTCACCCACACGTCAGAGTAGGATCCTCTATCTAAACATAACCACATCCACGGCATAAACTAAAACAATTCCCTATCCCTAACCCTAGCACATACCTGTGGCCTGACCATCCATAATCTCCATGGATGTGACCCTTGCCTCATTGTAAGCCTGCGACTGAATTGGACAGTTGCCTTAACCTTGCAGAAGGACCCTCAGTCTAAACGTACCAATACGCTGCCCCTACGGCTTTCCAAAATCCTAACGCTAACCTTAGCGCGAAGCCTTGGACTAGATTCTTCACCTACAACATTGGTGTCAACAAAGACACATCTTAACTCGGAGCCTGAATTTCACATTCTCAATCACAACAGAAGAGAACCCTTATTCTCTCGGTAACCGTCTCTTCCGCAGAGATTTTCTCTCACAGATAGCCCTAACCCTCTCCCAGGACCCTTTCACTGAACCGCTACCATCAGCATCGACGTCTGTCATTCGTGCCCACAACCCTGAAGCTCGTTCTGGCCACTGCTCTCTTGTCAGAGTCGGATCAGAACGCTAAATATCACTCAATTTTCCGCGGACTCCTTACCTTACAACTAATGCCAACCCTATCCCTGGTGCCAGGATCTGACACTTCACCTTCATCATTGATGTCATACTCACTTCACCTTAAACCTTAAGTTTATTCTTGCACAAAACCTCACATCAGAGGTGTATCCGAATTCTAACGGCAACCCTATCTCACCCGTACTCCTTATCGAACACGTAACCCTAACCCTAGATCTGACCCTTGAACCAGAATCTTCACCTTCACCGTTTCTATCAACTATGACTCCCTTAATCCTCTGACTCGACCTCACACTCACACTCAATTCAGAATTTTTCGCAAATTCTGTCCATAACCATATTTTCTGCATAGACCTTTCCTTACAGAAAACCCTAACCCTAGCCCCGGATCCTTAACCTGAATGCTCACCGTCAGCATTGGTGTCACCGATGCCACATCTTGATGATGAAGTCCAAGCTGGCCTTCACCCGCACGTCAGAGTAGGATGCTTAATCTAAACATAACCACATCCACCGCATAAACTTTAGACAATTGCCTAACCGTAACCCTAGCACATTCCTGTAACCTGAGCCTCCAAAATCATCATGGACGTCACCCTTGCCTCACTGCGACTCAGTTGGACAGTTGCCCTAAACTTGGAGAAGGACCCTCAGTCTAAACGTACCAATTGCCTGCCCCTACAGCTTTCCAAAAACCTAACCCTAACACTACCCCTGGCTCGGGGTCCTGACACCTCACCTTGACCATTGACGTCATCCGTGCCTCACCATAAACCTGATCCACCATCTTGCGCACCCTGTCACATCAGACTCAGAAGCTAACTCTATCCGTAAAGAGAATGTTTCTGTATACCAGAGAGAACACAGAATTTTAACCCTGAAACTGATGCCTGCACCTGTATACAGAGTGTCAGCATCAGAGACACCCAGGGATCTCCCAACACGGCAACACAATTTCACAGTCACAGTCACATCAGAGCTAGACCTTAAGTCTTATAATTAACTTATTCTTTCTGTACTACAGCCCGAACCAGTAATTCTAACCCTAGCCATGACTCTTGGACATGCCCCTTAATCGTAACCATTGGCATCACTCACGCTTCATCGTAATCCTTTACCTCAATCCCGCACTTGCCCTCCCATCTGAGAGAAACCTGAAGCCTTTCCATAACCCTATCCTTCCTGTACACCTTACAGAACAAAACTAAACTTACTCTAGCCCTTGGAACTATACCTGAACCGACACCATCAGCTTCAACGTCTGTCATGCCGCACCATAAGCCTGAATCTCAAGGTCGCCGTCACCCTCACGTCAGGGACAGATGCGAACTCTAAATGTAACTGCATAATCCTGTCAATCTTACTGAACACCTAACCCTAACCCTAGTGCCAAGCCCTGGACTAGATTTTTCACCCGCAGCAATGATGTCAACTACGACACATCTTAATTCGGAGCTTGAATCTCACACTCGCACTGACATCAGAAGAGAACCCTAATTCTTTCGGAAACCGTCTTTTCCGCACTGATTTTCTCTTACAGATAACCCTAAGCGTATCCCAGGCCCCTTTCACTGTACCGCCACCATCAGCATCGACGTCTGTCATTCCTCCCCATAATCCTGAAGCTCGTTCTGGACGCAGCCCTCATGTCAGAGTCGGATCAGTACTCTAACTGTCACTCAATCTGCAGCATACTCCTTACCTTACAACTAATGCTGACCCTATCCCTGGTACCGGGATCTGACACTTCACCTTCATCATTGTTGTGACCCTCACTTCACCTGAAACTTAAACTTATTCTTGCACTCACCCTCACATCAGAGGCGGATCCGAATTCTAACTGCAACCCTACTTCACCCGTACTCCGTATCAAACCCATAACCCTACCCTAGTTCTGAACCTTGAATCAGATTATTCACCTTCATCGTTGCTACCCACTATGACACCCTTAATGGTGTGACTCGATCTCACACTCGCCCTCAGTTTAGAATTGCACCCTAATTCTGTCCATAACCATATTATCTGCATAAACCTGCATAGACCTTTCCTTACAGAAAACTCTAACCCTGGAACAGGTTCCTTTACCTGCATGCTCACCACCAGCATTGATGTCACCGATGCCATACCTTAATGATGAAGTCCAAACTGGCCTTCACCCACACGTCAGAGTAGGATCCTCTATCTAAACATAACCACATCCACGGCATAAACTAAAACAATTCCCTATCCCTAACCCTAGCACATACCTGTGGCCTGACCATCCATAATCTCCATGGATGTGACCCTTGCCTCATTGTAAGCCTGCGACTGAATTGGACAGTTGCCCTAACCTTGCAGAAGGACCCTCAGTCTAAACGAACCAATACCCTGCCCCTACGGCTTTCCAAAATCCTAACCCTAACCCTAGCCCTGGCTCGTGGTCCTGACACCTCACCTTGACCATTGACGTCAACCATGCCTCACCGTAAACCTGATCCACCATCTTGCACTCCCTTTCTCATCAGAACTAGAAGCCAACTCTATCCATAAAGCCAATGTCTCTGCATACCAGAGAGAACAAAAAATTTTAACTCTTAAACTGCTGCCTGGAAATATACACAAAGCGTCATTATCACAAACACCCAGGGATCTCCTCAACACGGAAACGCAAATTCACAATCGCACTCACATCAGAGGTAGACCCTAACCCTAATAATTAACTTATCCTTTCTGCACAACAGCCCTAACCTCTATATTCAAAGCCTAGCCATGACTCTTGGACCTGCCCCTTCACCATAACCATTGGCATCACCTGCGCTTCATCGTAATCCTAATCTTCAATCCCGAACGTGCCCTCCCATCGGAGAGAAACTCGAAATTTTTCCATAAACCTATCCTTCTTCTACACCTTACAGAACACAATAAACTTACTCTAGCCCTCGGCATTTTACCTGATCCAAAACCAACAGCCTCAATGTCTGTCTTGCCGCACCATAAGCCTGAAGCTCAAGGTGGCCCTCGCCCTCACTTCAGGGTCAGATGCAAACTCTAAATGTTACTCCACATTCCTGTAAATCTTACTGAACGCCTAACCCTAACCCTAGCGCGAAGCCTTGGACTAGATTCTTCACCTACAACATTGATGTCAACTAAGACACATCTTAACTGGGAGCCTGAATTTCACATTCTCAATCACAACAGAAGAGAACCCTTATTCTCTCAGTAACCGTCTCTTCCGCAGAGATTTTCTCTTACAGATAGCCCTAACCCTCTCCCAGGACCTTTTCACTGAACCGCTACCATCAGCATCGACGTCTGTCACTCGTTCCCACAACCCTGAAGCTCGTTCTGGCCACTGCCCTCTTGTCAGAGTCGGATCAGTACGCTAAATGTCACTCAATTTTCCGCAGACTCCTTACCTTACAACTAATGCCAACCCTATCCCTGGTGCCAGGATCTGACACTTCACCTTCATCATTGATGTCACACTCACTTCACCTTAAACCTTAAACTTATTCTTGCACAAAACCTCACATCAGAGGTGGATCCGAATTCTAACTACAACCCTATCTCACCAGTACTCCTTATCGAACACATAACCCTAACCCTAGATCTGACCCTTGAACCAGAATCTTCACCTTCACCGTTGCTATCAACTATGACTCCCTTAATCCTCTGACTCGATCTCACACTCACACTCAATTCAGAATTTTTCGCAAATTCTGTCCATAACCATATTTTCTGCATAGACCTTTCCTTACAGAAAACCCTAACCCTAGCCCCGGATCCTTAACCTGAATGCTCACCGTCAGCATTGGTTTCACCGATGCCACATCTTGATGATGAAGTCCAAGCTGGCCTTCACCCACACGTCAGAGTAGGATGCTTAATCTAAACATAACCACATCCACCGCATAAACTTTAGACAATTGCCTAACCCTAACCCTAGCACATTCCTGTGACCTGAGCCTCAAAATCATCATGGACGTCACCCTTGCCTCACTGCGACTCAATTGGACAGTTGCCCTAAACTTGGAGAAGGACCCTCAGTCTAAACGTACCAATTGCCTGCCCCTACAGCTTTCCAAAAACCTAACCCTAACACTACCCCTGGCTCGGG
The DNA here is from genome assembly GCF_040802235.1 of Manis javanica. NCBI lineage: Eukaryota > Metazoa > Chordata > Mammalia > Pholidota > Manidae > Manis > Manis javanica. Next base: position 35,302,158 of record NC_133169.1, on the reverse strand, counting down.
GTCCTGACACCTCACCTTGACCATTGACGTCATCCGTGCCTCACCATAAACCTGATCCACCATCTTGCGCACCCTGTCACATCAGACTCAGAAGCTAACTCTATCCGTAAAGAGAATGTTTCTGTATACCAGAGAGAACACAGAATTTTAACCCTGTAACTGATGCCTGCACCTGTATACAGAGTGTCAGCATCGGAGACACCCAGGGATCTCCCAACACGGAAACACAATTTCACAGTCACAGTCACATCAGAGCTAGACCTTAAGTCTTATAATTAACTTATTCTTTCTGTACTAGAGCCCGAACCAGTAATTCTAACCCTAGCCATGACTCTTGGACATGCCCCTTAATCGTAACCATTGACATCACTCACGCTTCATCGTAATCCTTTACCTCAATCCCGCACTTGCCCTCCCATCAGAGAGAAACCTGAAGCCTTTCCATAACCCTATCCTTCCTGTACACCTTACAGAACAAAACTAAACTTACTCTAGCCCTTGGGACTATACCTGAACCGACACCATCAGCTTCAACGTCTGTCATGCCGCACCATAAGCCTGAATCTCAAGGTCGCCGTCACCCTCACGTCAGGGACAGATGCGAACTCTAAATGTAACTGCATAATCCTGTCAATCTTGCTGAACACCTAACCCTAACCCTAGTGCCAAGCCCTGGACTAGATTTTTCACCCGCAGCAATGATGTCAACTACGACACATCTTAATTCGGAGCTTGAATCTCACACTCGCACTGACATCAGAAGAGAACCCTAATTCTTTCGGAAACCGTCTTTTCCGCACTGATTTTCTCTTACAGATAACCCTAAGCGTATCCCAGGCCCCTTTCACTGTACCGCCACCATCAGCATCGACGTCTGTCATTCCTCCCCATAATCCTGAAGCTCGTTCTGGACGCTGCCCTCATGTCAGAGTCGGATCAGTACTCTAACTGTCACTCAATCTGCAGCATACTCCTTACCTTACAACTAATGCTGACCCTATCCCTGGTACCGAGATCTGACACTTCACCTTCATCATTGTTGTGACCCTCACTTCACCTTAAACTTAAACTTATTCTTGCACTCACCCTCACATCAGAGGCGGATCCGAATTCTAACCGCAACCCTACTTCACCCGTACTCCTTATCAAACCCATAACCCTACCCTAGATCTGAACCTTGAATGAGATTACTCACCTTCATCGTTGCTACCCACTATGACACCCTTAATGGTGTGACTCGATCTCACACTCGCCCTCAATTTAGAATTGCACCCTAATTCTGTCTATAACCATATTATCTGCATAAACCTGCATAGACCTTTCCTTACAGAAAACTCTAACCCTGGAACAGGTTCCTTTACCTGCATGCTCACCACCAGCATTGATGTCACCGATGCCATACCTTAATGATGAAGTCCAAACTGGCCTTCACCCACACGTCAGAGTAGGATCCTCTATCTAAACATAACCACATCCACGGCATAAACTAAAACAATTCCCTATCCCTAACCCTAGCACATACCTGTGGCCTGACCATCCATAATCTCCATGGATGTGACCCTTGCCTCATTGTAAGCCTGCGACTGAATTGGACAGTTGCCCTAACCTTGCAGAAGGACCCTCAGTCTAAACGAACCAATACCCTGCCCCTACGGCTTTCCAAAATCCTAACCCTAACCCTAGCCCTGGCTCGTGGTCCTGACACCTCACCTTGACCATTGACGTCAACCATGCCTCACCGTAAACCTGATCCACCATCTTGCACTCCCTTTCTCATCAGAACTAGAAGCCAACTCTATCCATAAAGCCAATGTCTCTGCATACCAGAGAGAACAAAAAATTTTAACTCTTAAACTGCTGCCTGGAAATATACACAAAGCGTCATTATCACAAACACCCAGGGATCTCCTCAACACGGAAACGCAAATTCACAATCGCACTCACATCAGAGGTAGACCCTAACCCTAATAATTAACTTATCCTTTCTGCACAACAGCCCTAACCTCTATATTCAAAGCCTAGCCATGACTCTTGGACCTGCCCCTTCACCATAACCATTGGCATCACCTGCGCTTCATCGTAATCCTAATCTTCAATCCCGAACGTGCCCTCCCATCGGAGAGAAACTCGAAATTTTTCCATAAACCTATCCTTCTTCTACACCTTACAGAACACAATAAACTTACTCTAGCCCTCGGCATTTTACCTGATCCAAAACCAACAGCCTCAATGTCTGTCTTGCCGCACCATAAGCCTGAAGCTCAAGGTGGCCCTCGCCCTCACTTCAGGGTCAGATGCAAACTCTAAATGTTACTCCACATTCCTGTAAATCTTACTGAACGCCTAACCCTAACCCTAGCGCGAAGCCTTGGACTAGATTCTTCACCTACAACATTGATGTCAACTAAGACACATCTTAACTGGGAGCCTGAATTTCACATTCTCAATCACAACAGAAGAGAACCCTTATTCTCTCAGTAACCGTCTCTTCCGCAGAGATTTTCTCTTACAGATAGCCCTAACCCTCTCCCAGGACCTTTTCACTGAACCGCTACCATCAGCATCGACGTCTGTCACTCGTTCCCACAACCCTGAAGCTCGTTCTGGCCACTGCCCTCTTGTCAGAGTCGGATCAGTACGCTAAATGTCACTCAATTTTCCGCAGACTCCTTACCTTACAACTAATGCCAACCCTATCCCTGGTGCCAGGATCTGACACTTCACCTTCATCATTGATGTCACACTCACTTCACCTTAAACCTTAAACTTATTCTTGCACAAAACCTCACATCAGAGGTGGATCCGAATTCTAACTACAACCCTATCTCACCAGTACTCCTTATCGAACACATAACCCTAACCCTAGATCTGACCCTTGAACCAGAATCTTCACCTTCACCGTTGCTATCAACTATGACTCCCTTAATCCTCTGACTCGATCTCACACTCACACTCAATTCAGAATTTTTCGCAAATTCTGTCCATAACCATATTTTCTGCATAGACCTTTCCTTACAGAAAACCCTAACCCTAGCCCCGGATCCTTAACCTGAATGCTCACCGTCAGCATTGGTTTCACCGATGCCACATCTTGATGATGAAGTCCAAGCTGGCCTTCACCCACACGTCAGAGTAGGATGCTTAATCTAAACATAACCACATCCACCGCATAAACTTTAGACAATTGCCTAACCCTAACCCTAGCACATTCCTGTGACCTGAGCCTCAAAATCATCATGGACGTCACCCTTGCCTCACTGCGACTCAATTGGACAGTTGCCCTAAACTTGGAGAAGGACCCTCAGTCTAAACGTACCAATTGCCTGCCCCTACAGCTTTCCAAAAACCTAACCCTAACACTACCCCTGGCTCGGGGTCCTGACACCTCACCTTGACCATTGACGTCATCCGTGCCTCACCATAAACCTGATCCACCATCTTGCGCACCCTGTCACATCAGACTCAGAAGCTAACTCTATCCGTAAAGAGAATGTTTCTGTATACCAGAGAGAACACAGAATTTTAACCCTGTAACTGATGCCTGCACCTGTATACAGAGTGTCAGCATCGGAGACACCCAGGGATCTCCCAACACGGAAACACAATTTCACAGTCACAGTCACATCAGAGCTAGACCTTAAGTCTTATAATTAACTTATTCTTTCTGTACTAGAGCCCGAACCAGTAATTCTAACCCTAGCCATGACTCTTGGACATGCCCCTTAATCGTAACCATTGACATCACTCACGCTTCATCGTAATCCTTTACCTCAATCCCGCACTTGCCCTCCCATCAGAGAGAAACCTGAAGCCTTTCCATAACCCTATCCTTCCTGTACACCTTACAGAACAAAACTAAACTTACTCTAGCCCTTGGGACTATACCTGAACCGACACCATCAGCTTCAACGTCTGTCATGCCGCACCATAAGCCTGAATCTCAAGGTCGCCGTCACCCTCACGTCAGGGACAGATGCGAACTCTAAATGTAACTGCATAATCCTGTCAATCTTGCTGAACACCTAACCCTAACCCTAGTGCCAAGCCCTGGACTAGATTTTTCACCCGCAGCAATGATGTCAACTACGACACATCTTAATTCGGAGCTTGAATCTCACACTCGCACTGACATCAGAAGAGAACCCTAATTCTTTCGGAAACCGTCTTTTCCGCACTGATTTTCTCTTACAGATAACCCTAAGCGTATCCCAGGCCCCTTTCACTGTACCGCCACCATCAGCATCGACGTCTGTCATTCCTCCCCATAATCCTGAAGCTCGTTCTGGACGCTGCCCTCATGTCAGAGTCGGATCAGTACTCTAACTGTCACTCAATCTGCAGCATACTCCTTACCTTACAACTAATGCTGACCCTATCCCTGGTACCGAGATCTGACACTTCACCTTCATCATTGTTGTGACCCTCACTTCACCTTAAACTTAAACTTATTCTTGCACTCACCCTCACATCAGAGGCGGATCCGAATTCTAACCGCAACCCTACTTCACCCGTACTCCTTATCAAACCCATAACCCTACCCTAGATCTGAACCTTGAATGAGATTACTCACCTTCATCGTTGCTACCCACTATGACACCCTTAATGGTGTGACTCGATCTCACACTCGCCCTCAATTTAGAATTGCACCCTAATTCTGTCTATAACCATATTATCTGCATAAACCTGCATAGACCTTTCCTTACAGAAAACTCTAACCCTGGAACAGGTTCCTTTACCTGCATGCTCACCACCAGCATTGATGTCACCGATGCCATACCTTAATGATGAAGTCCAAACTGGCCTTCACCCACACGTCAGAGTAGGATCCTCTATCTAAACATAACCACATAAACGGCATAAACTAAAACAATTCCCTATCCCTAACCCTAGCACATACCTGTGGCCTGACCATCCATAATCTCCATGGATGTGACCCTTGCCTCATTGTAAGCCTGCGACTGAATTGGACAGTTCCCCTAACCTTGCAGAAGGACCCTCAGTCTAAACGTACCAATACCCTGCCCCTACGGCTTTCCAAAATCCTAACCCTAACCCTAGCCCAGGCTCGTGGTCCTGACACCTCACCTTGACCATTGACGTCAACCATGCCTCACCATAAACCTGATCCACCATCTTGCACTCCCTTTCTCATCAGAACTAGAAGCCAACTCTATCCATAAAGCCAATGTCTCTGCATACCAGAGAGAACAAAAAATTTTAACTCTAAAACTGGTGCCTGGACCTATACACAAAGCGTCATTATCACAAACACCCAGGGATCTCCTCAACACGGAAACGCAAATTCACACTCGCACTCACATCAGAGGTAGACCCTAACCCTAATAATTAACTTATCCTTTCTGCACAACAGCCCTAACCTCTATATTCAAAGCCTAGCCATGACTCTTGGACCTGCCCCTTCACCATAACCTTTGGCATCACCTGCGCTTCATCGTAATCCTAATCTTCAATCCCGAACGTGCCCTCCCATCGGAGAGAAACTCGAAATTTTTCCATAAACCTATCCTTCTTCTACACCTTACAGAACACAATAAACTTTCTCTAGCCCTCGGCATTTTACCTGATCCAAAACCAACAGCCTCAATGTCTGTCTTGCCGCACCATAAGCCTGAAGCTCAAGGTGGCCCTCGCCCTCACTTCAGGGTCAGATGCAAACTCTAAATGTTACTCCACATTCCTGTAAATCTTCCTGAACACCTAACCCTAACCCTAGCGCGAAGCCTTGGACTAGATTCTTCACCTACAACATTGATGTCAACTAAGACACATCTTAACTGGGAGCCTGAATTTCACATTCTCAATCACAACAGAAGAGAACCCTTATTCTCTCGGTAACCGTCTCTTCCGCAGAGATTTTCTCTTACAGATAGCCCTAACCCTCTCCCAGGACCCTTTCACTGAACCGCTACCATCAGCATCGACGTCTGTCATTCGTTCCCACAACCCTGAAGCTCGTTCTGGCCACTGCCCTCTTGTCAGAGTCGGATCAGAACGCTAAATGTCACTCAATTTTCCGCAGACTCCTTACCTTACAACTAATGCCAACCCTATCCCTGGTGCCAGGATCTGACACTTCACCTTCATCATTGATGTCACACTCACTTCACCTTAAACCTTAAACTTATTCTTGCACAAAACCTCACATCAGAGGTGGATCCGAATTCTAACTGCAACCCTATCTCACCCGTACTCCTTATCGAACACATAACCCTAACCCTAGATCTGACCCTTGAACCAGAATCTTCACCTTCACCGTTGCTATCAACTATGACTCCCTTAATCCTCTGACTCGATCTCACACTCACACTCAATTCAGAATTTTTCGCAAATTCTGTCCATAACCATATTTTCTGCATAGACCTTTCCTTACAGAAAACCCTAACCCTAGCCCCGGATCCTTAACCTGAATGCTCACCGTCAGCATTGGTGTCACCGATGCCACATCTTGATGATGAAGTCCAAGCTGGCCTTCACCCACACGTCAGAGTAGGATGCTTAATCTAAACATAACCACATCCACCGCATAAACTTTAGACAATTGCCTAACCCTAACCCTAGCACATTCCTGTGACCTGAGCCTCCAAAATCATCATGGACGTCACCCTTGCCTCACTGCGACTCAATTGGACAGTTGCCCTAAACTTGGAGAAAGACCCTCAGTCTAAACGTACCAATTGCCTGCCCCTACAGCTTTCCAAAAACCTAACCCTAACACTACCCCTGGCTCGGGGTCCTGACACCTCACCTTGACCATTGACGTCATCCGTGCCTCACCATAAACCTGATCCACCATCTTGCGCACCCTGTCACATCAGACTCAGAAGCTAACTCTATCCGTAAAGAGAATGTTTCTGTATACCAGAGAGAACACAGAATTTTAACCCTGAAACTGATGCCTGCACCTGTATACAGAGTGTCAGCATCGGAGACACCCAGGGATCTCCCAACACGGAAACACAATTTCACAGTCACAGTCACATCAGAGCTAGACCTTAAGTCTTATAATTAACTTATTCTTTCTGTACTAGAGCCCGACCCAGTAATTCTAACCCTAGCCATGACTCTTGGACATGCCCCTTAATCGTAACCATTGACATCACTCACGGTTCATCGTAATCCTTTACCTCAATCCCGCACTTGCCCTCCCATCAGAGAGAAACCTGAAGCCTTTCCGTAACCCTATCCTTCCTTTACACCTTACAGAACAAAAGTAAACTTACTCTAGCCCTTGGAACTATACCTGAACCGACACCATCAACTTCAACGTCTGTCATGCCGCACCATAAGCCTGAATCTCAAGGTCGCCGTCACCCTCACGTCAGGGACAGATGCGAACTCTAAATGTAACTGCATAATCCTGTCAATCTTACTGAACACCTAACCCTAACCCTAGTGCCAAGCCCTGGACTAGATTTTTCACCCGCAGGAATGATGTCAACTACGACACATCTTAATTCGGAGCTTGAATCTCACACTCGCACTGACATCAGAAGAGAACCCTAATTCTTTCGGAAACCGTCTTTTCCGCACTGATTTTCTCTTACAGATAACCCTAAGCGTATCCCAGGCCCCTTTCACTGAACCGCCACCATCAGCATCGACGTCTGTCATTCCTCCCCATAATCCTGAAGCTCGTTCTGGACGCTGCCCTCATGTCAGAGTCGGATCAGTACTCTAACTGTCACTCAATCTGCAGCATACTCCTTACCTTACAACTAATGCTGACCCTATCCCTGGTACCGGGATCTGACACTTCACCTTCATCATTGTTGTGACCCTCACTTCACCTTAAACTTAAACTTATTCTTGCACTCACCCTCACATCAGAGGCGGATCCGAATTCTAACTGCAACCCTACTTCACCCGTACTCCTTATCAAACCCATAACCCTACCCTAGATTTGAACCTTGAATCAGATTATTCACCTTCATCGGTGCTACTCACTATGACACCCTTAATGGTGTGACTCGATCTCACACTCGCCCTCAATTTAGAATTCCACCCTAATTCTGTCCATAACCATATTATCTGCATAAACCTGCATAGACCTTTCCTTACAGAAAACTCTAACCCTGGAACAGGTTCCTTTACCTGCATGCTCACCACCAGCATTGATGTCACCGATGCCATACCTTAATGATGAAGTCCAAACTGGCCTTCACCCACACGTCAGAGTAGGATCCTCTATCTAAGCATAACCACATCCACGGCATAAACTAAAACAATTCCCTATCCCTAACCCTAGCACATACCTGTGGCCTGACCATCCATAATCTCCATGGATGTGACCCTTGCCTCATTGTAAGCCTGCGACTGAATTGGACAGTTGCCCTAACCTTGCAGAAGGACCCTCAGTCTAAACGTACCAATACCCTGCCCCTACGGCTTTCCAAATTCCTAACCCTAACCCTAGCCCTGGCTCGTCGTCCTGACACCTCACCTTGACCATTGACGTCAACCATGCCTCACCATAAACCTGATCCACCATCTTGCACTCCCTTTCTCATCAGAACTAGAAGCCAACTCTATCCATAAAGCCAATGTCTTTGCATACCAGAGAGAACAAAAAATTTTAACTCTAAAACTGGTGCCTGGACCTATACACAAAGCATCATTATCACAAACCCCCAGGGATCTCCTCAACACGGAAACGCAAATTCACACTCGCACTCACATCAGAGGTAGACCCTAACCCTAATAATTAACTTATCCTTTCTGCACAACAGCCCTAACCTCTATATTCAAAGCCTAGCCATGACTCTTGGACCTGCCCCTTCACCATAACCATTGGCATCACCTGCGCTTCATCGTAATCCTAATCTTCAATCCCGAACGTGCCCTCCCATTGGAGAGAAACTCGAAATTTTTCCATAAACCTATCCTTCTTCTACACCTTACAGAACACAATAAACTTACTCTAGCCCTCGGCATTTTACCTGATCCAAAACCAACAGCCTCAATGTCTGTCTTGCCGCACCATAAGCCTGAAGCTCAAGGTGGCCCTCGCCCTCACTTCAGGGTCAGATGCAAACTCTAAATGTTACTCCACATTCCTGTAAATCTTCCTGAACACCTAACCCTAACCCTAGCGCGAAGCCTTGGACTAGATTCTTCACCTACAACATTGATGTCAACTAAGACACATCTTAACTCGGAGCCTGAATTTCACATTCTCAATCACAACAGAAGAGAACCCTTATTCTCTCGGTAACCGTCTCTTCCGCAGAGATTTTCTCTTACAGATAGCCGTAACCCTCTCCCAGGACCCTTTCACTGAACCGCTACCATCAGCATCGGCGTCTGTCATTCGTTCCCACAACCCTGAAGCTCGTTCTGGCCACTGCCCTCTTGTCAGAGTCGGATCAGAACGCTAAATGTCACTCAATTTTCCGCAGACTCCTTACCTTACAACTAATGCCAACCCTATCCCTGGTGCCAGGATCTGACACTTCACCTTCATCATTGATGTCACACTCACTTCACCTTAAACCTTAAACTTATTCTTGCACAAAACCTCACATCAGAGGTGGATCCGAATTCTAACTGCAACCCTATCTCACCAGTACTCCTTATCGAACACATAACCCTAACCCTAGATCTGACCCTTGAACCAGAATCTTCACCTTCACCGTTGCTATCAACTATGACTCCCTTAATCCTCTCACTCGATCTCACACTCACACTCAATTCAGAATTTTTCGCAAATTCTGTCCATAACCATATTTTCTGCATAGACCTTTCCTTACAGAAAACCCTAACCCTAGCCCCGGATCCTTAACCTGAATGCTCACCATCAGCATCGGTGTCACCGATGCCACATCTTGATGATGAAGTCCAAGCTGGCCTTCACGCACACGTCAGAGTAGGATGCTTAATCTAAACATAACCACATCCACCGCATAAACTTTAGACAATTGCCTAACCCTAACCCTAGCACATTCCTGTGACCTGAGCCTCCAAAATCATCATGGACGTCACCCTTGCCTCACTGCGACTCAGTTGGACAGTTGCCCTAAACTTGGAGAAGGACCCTCAGTCTAAACGTACCAATTGCCTGCCCCTACAGCTTTCCAAAAACCTAACCCTAACATTACCCCTGGCTCGGGGTCCTGACACCTCACCTTGACCATTGACGTCATCCGTGCCTCACCATAAACCTGATCCACCTTCTTGCGCACCCTGTCACATCAGACTCAGAAGCTAACTCTATCCGTAAAGAGAATGTTTCTGTATACCAGAGAGAACACAGAATTTTAACCCTGAAACTGATGCCTGGACCTGTATACAGAGTGTCAGCATCGGAGACACCCAGGGATCTCCCAACACGGAAACACAATTTCACAGTCACAGTCACATCAGAGCTAGACCTTAAGTCTTATAATTAACTTATTCTTTCTGTACTAGAGCCCGAACCAGTAATTCTAACCCTAGCCATGACTCTTGGACATGCCCCTTAATCGTAACCATTGGCATCACTCACGCTTCATCGTAATCCTTTACCTCAATCCCGCACTTGCCCTCCCATCAGAGAGAAACCTGAAGCCTTTCCGTAACCCTATCCTTCCTGTACACCTTACAGAACAAAAGTAAACTTACTCTAGCCCTTGGAACTATACCTGAAACGACACCATCAACTTCAACGTCTGTCATGCCGCACCATAAGCCTGAATCTCAAGGTCGCCGTCACCCTCACGTCAGGGTCAGATGCGAACTCTAAATGTAACTGCATAATCCTGTCAATCTTACTGAACACCTAACCCTAACCCTAGTGCCAAGCCCTGGACTAGATTTTTCACCCGCAGCAATGATGTCAACTACGACACATCTTAATTCGGAGCTTGAATCTCACACTCGCACTGACATCAGAAGAGAACCCTAATTCTTTCGGAAACCGTCTTTTCCGCACTGATTTTCTCTTACAGATAACCCTAAGCGTATCCCAGGCCCCTTTAACTGAACCGCCACCTTCAGCATCGACGTCTGTCATTCCTCCCCATAATCCTGAAGCTCGTTCTGGACGCTGCCCTCATGTCAGAGTCGGATCAGTACTCTAACTGTCACTCAATCTGCAGCATACTCCTTACCTTACAACTAATGCTGACCCTATCCCTGGTACCGGGATCTGACACTTCACCTTCATCATTGTTGTGACCCTCACTTCACCTGAAACTTAAACTTATTCTTGCACTCACCCTTACATCAGAGGCGGATCCGAATTCTAACTGCAACCCTACTTAACCCGTACTCCTTATCAAACCCATAACCCTACCCTAGATCTGAACCTTGAATCAGATTATTCACCTTCATCGTTGCTACCCACTATGACACCCTTAATGGTGTGACTCGATCTCACACTCGCCCTCAATTTAGAATTGCACCCTAATTCTGTCCATAACCATATTATCTGCATAAACCTGCATAGACCTTTCCTTACAGAAAACTCTAACCCTGGAACAGGTTCCTTTACCTGCATGCTCACCACCAGCATTGATGTCACCGATGCCATACCTTAATGATGAAGTCCAAACTTGCCTTCACCCACACGTCAGAGTAGGATCCTCTATCTAAGCATAACCACATCCACGGCATAAACTAAAACAATTCCCTATCCCTAACCCTAGCACATACCTGTGGCCTGACCATCCATAATCTCCATGGATGTGACCCTTGCCTCATTGTAAGCCTGCGACTGAATTGGACAGTTGCCCTAACCTTGCAGAAGGACCCTCAGTCTAAACGTACCAATACCCTGCCCCTACGGCTTTCCAAATTCCTAACCCTAACCCTAGCCCTGGCTCGTCGTCCTGACACCTCACCTTGACCATTGACGTCAACCATGCCTCACCATAAACCTGATCCACCATCTTGCACTCCCTTTCTCATCAGAACTAGAAGCCAACTCTATCCATAAAGCCAATGTCTCTGCATACCAGAGAGAACAAAAAATTTTAACTCTAAAACTGGTGCCTGGACCTATACACAAAGCATCATTATCACAAACCCCCAGGGATCTCCTCAACACGGAAACGCAAATTCACACTCGCACTCACATCAGAGGTAGACCCTAACCCTAATAATTAACTTATCCTTTCTGCACAACAGCCCTAACCTCTATATTCAAAGCCTAGCCATGACTCTTGGACCTGCCCCTTCACCATAACCATTGGCATCACCTGCGCTTCATCGTAATCCTAATCTTCAATCCCGAACGTGCCCTCCCATCGGAGAGAAACTCGAAATTTTTCCATAAACCTATCCTTCTTCCACACCTTACAGAACACAATAAACTTACTCTAGCCCTCGGCATTTTACCTGATCCAAAACCAACAGCCTCAATGTCTGTCTTGCCGCACCATAAGCCTGAAGCTCAAGGTGGCCCTCGCCCTCACTTCAGGGTCAGATGCAAACTCTAAATGTTACTCCACATTCCTGTAAATCTTCCTGAACACCTAACCCTAACCCTAGCGCGAAGCCTTGGACTAGATTCTTCACCTACAACATTGATGTCAACTAAGACACATCTTAACTCGGAGCCTGAATTTCACATTCTCAATCACAACAGAAGAGAACCCTTATTCTCTCGGTAACCGTCTCTTCCGCAGAGATTTTCTCTTACAGATTGCCGTAACCCTCTCCCAGGACCCTTTCACTGAACCGCTACCATCAGCATCGGCGTCTGTCATTCGATCCCACAACCCTGAAGCTCGTTCTGGCCACTGCCCTCTTGTCAGAGTCGGATCAGAACGCTAAATGTCACTCAATTTTCCGCAGACTCGTTACCTTACAACTAATGCCAACCCTATCCCTGGTGCCAGGATCTGACACTTCACCTTCATCATTGATGTCACACTCACTTCACCTTAAACCTTAAACTTATTCTTGCACAAAACCTCACATCAGAGGTGGATCCGAATTCTAACTGCAACCCTATCTCACCAGTACTCCTTATCGAACACATAACCCTAACCCTAGATCTGACACTTGAACAAGAATCTTCACCTTCACCGTTGCTATCAACTATGACTCCCTTAATCCTCTCACTCGATCTCACACTCACACTCAATTCAGAATTTTTCGCAAATTCTGTCCATAACCATATTTTCTGCATAGACCTTTCCTTACAGAAAACCCTAACCCTAGCCCCGGATCCTTAACCTGAATGCTCACCATCAGCATCGGTGTCACCGATGCCACATCTTGATGATGAAGTCCAAGCTGGCCTTCACGCACACGTCAGAGTAGGATGCTTAATCTAAACATAACCACATCCACCGCATAAACTTTAGACAATTGCCTAACCCTAACCCTAGCACATTCCTGTGACCTGAGCCTCCAAAATCATCATGGACGTCACCCTTGCCTCACTGCGACTCAGTTGGACAGTTGCCCTAAACTTGGAGAAGGACCCTCAGTCTAAACGTACCAATTGCCTGCCCCTACAGCTTTCCAAAAACCTAACCCTAACATTACCCCTGGCTCGGGGTCCTGACACCTCACCTTGACCATTGACGTCATCCGTGCCTCACCATAAACCTGATCCACCATCTTGCGCACCCTGTCACATCAGACTCAGAAGCTAACTCTATCCGTAAAGAGAATGTTTCTGTATACCAGAGAGAACACAGAATTTTAACCCTGAAACTGATGCCTGGACCTGTATACAGAGTGTCAGCATCGGAGACACCCAGGGATCTCCCAACACGGAAACACAATTTCACAGTCACAGTCACATCAGAGCTAGACCTTAAGTCTTATAATTAACTTATTATTTCTGTACTAGAGCCCGAACCAGTAATTCTAACCCTAGCCATGACTCTTGGACATGCCCCTTAATCGTAACCATTGGCATCACTCACGCTTCATCGTAATCCTTTACCTCAATCCCGCACTTGCCCTCCCATCAGAGAGAAACCTGAAGCTTTCCATAACCCTATCCTTCCTGTACACCTTACAAAACAAAACTAAACTTACTCTAGCCCTTACGACTATACCTGAACCGACACCGTCAGCTTCAACGTCTGTCATGCCGCACCATAAGCCTGAATCTCAAGGTCGCCGTCACCCTCACGTCAGGGACAGATGCGAACTCTAAATGTAACTGCATAATCCTGTCAATCGTACTGAACACCTAACCCTTACCCTAGTGCCAAGCCCTGGACTAGATTTTTCACCCGCAGCAATGATGTCAACTACGACACATCTTAATTCGGAGCTTGAATCTCACACTCGCACTGACATCAGAAGAGAACCCTAATTCTTTCGGAAACCGTCTTTTCCGCACTGATTTTCTCTTACAGATAACCCTAAGCGTATCCCAGGCCCCTTTCACTGAACCGCCACCATCAGCATCGACGTCTGTCATTCCTCCCCATAATCCTGAAGCTCGTTCTGGACGCTGCCCTCATGTCAGAGTCGGATCAGTACTCTAACTGTCACTCAATCTGCAGCATACTCCTTACCTTACAACTAATGCTGACCCTATCCCTGGTACGGGGATCTGACACTTCACCTTCATCATTGTTGTGACCCTCACTTCACCTTAAACTTAAACTTATCCTTGCACTCACCCTCACATCAGAGGCGGATCCGAATTCTAACTGCAACCCTACTTCACCCGTACTCCTTATCAAACCCATAACCCTACCCTAGATCTGAACCTTGAATCAGATTATTCACCTTCATCGTTGCTACCCACTATGACACCCTTAATGGTGTGACTCGATCTCACACTCGCCCTCAATTTAGAATTGCACCCTAATTCTGTCCATAACCATATTATCTGCATAAACCTGCATAGACCTTTCCTTACAGAAAACTCTAACCCTGGAACAGGTTCCTTTACCTGCATGCTCACCACCAGCATTGATGTCACCGATGCCATACCTTAATGATGATGTCCAAACTGGCCTTTACCCACACGTCAGAGTAGGATCCTCTATCTAAACATAACCACATCCACGGCATAAACTAAAACAATTCCCTATCCGTAACCCTAGCACATACCTGTGGCCTGACCATCCATAATCTCCATGGATGTGACCCTTGCCTCATTGTAAGCCTGCGACTGAATTGGACAGTTGCCCTAACCTTGCAGAAGGACCCTCAGTCTAAACGTACCAATACCCTGCCCCTACGGCTTTCCAAAATCCTAACCCTAATCCTAGCCCTGGCTCCTGGTCCTGACACCTCACCTTGACCATTTTGACGTCAACCATGCCTCACCATAAACCTGATCCACCATCTTGCACTCCCTTTCTCATCAGAACTAGAAGCCAACTCTATCCATAAAGCCAATGTCTCTGCATACCGGAGAGAACAAAAAATTTTAACTCTAAAACTGGTGCCTGGACCTATACACAAAGCGTCATTATCACAAACACCCAGGGATCTCCTCAACACGGAAACGCAAATTCACACTCGCACTCACATCAGAGGTAGACCCTAACCCTAATAATTAACTTATCCTTTCTGCACAACAGCCCTAACCTCTATATTCAAAGCCTAGCCATGACTCTTGGACCTGCCCCTTCACCATAACCATTGGCATCACCTGCGCTTCATCGTAATCCGAATCTTCAATCCCGAACGTGCCCTCCCATCGGAGAGAAACTCGAAATTTTTCCATAAACCTATCCTTCTTCTACACCTTACAGAACACAATAAACTTACTCTAGCCCTCGGCATTTTACCTGATCCAAAACCAACAGCCTCAATGTCTGTCTTGCCGCACCATAAGCCTGAAGCTCAAGGTGGCCCTCGCCCTCACTTCAGGGTCAGATGCAAACTCTAAATGTTACTCCACATTCCTGTAAATCTTACTGAACACCTAACCCTAACCCTAGCGCGAAGCCTTGTACTAGATTCTTCACCTACAACATTGATGTCAACTAAGACACATCTTAACTCGGAGTCTGAATTTCACATTCTCAATCACAACGGAAGAGAACCCTTATTCTCTCGGTAACCGTCTCTTCCGCAGAGATTTTCTCCTACAGATAGCCCTAACCCTCTCCAAGGACCCTTTCACTGAACCGCTACCATCAGCATCGACGTCTGTCATTCGTTCCCACAACCCTGAAGCTCGTTCTGGCCACTGCCCTCTTGTCAGAGTCGGATCAGAACGCTAAATGTCACTCAATTTTCCGCAGACTCCTTACCTTACAACTAATGCCAACCCTATCCCTGGTGCCAGGATCTGACACTTCACCTTCATCATTGATGTCACACTCACTTCACCTTAAACCTTAAACTTATTCTTGCACAAAACCTCACATCAGAGGTGGATCCGAATTCTAACTGCAACCCTATCTCACCCGTACTCCTTATCGAACACATAACCCTAACCCTAGATCTGACCCTTGAACCAGAATCTTCACCTTCACCGTTGCTATCAACTATGACTCCCTTAATCCTCTGACTCGATCTCACACTCACACTCAATTCAGAATTTTTCGCAAATTCTGTCCATAACCATATTTTCTGCATAGACCTTTCCTTACAGAAAACCCTAACCCTAGCCCCGGATCCTTAACCTGAATGCTCACCGTCAGCATTGGTGTCACCGATGCCACATCTTGATGATGAAGTCCAAGCTGGCCTTCACCCACACGTCAGAGTAGGATGCTTAATCTAAACATAACCACATCCACCGCATAAACTTTAGACAATTGCCTAACCCTAACCCTAGCACATTCCTGTGACCTGAGCCTCCAAAATCATCATGGACGTCACCCTTGCCTCACTGCGACTCAATTGGACAGTTGCCCTAAACTTGGAGAAGGACCTTCAGTCTAAACGTAACAATTGCGTGACCCTACAGCTTTCCAGAAACCTAACCCTAAAACTACACCTGGCTCGGGGTCCTGACACCTCACCTTGACCATTGACGTCATCCGTGCCTCACCATAAACCTGATCCACCATCTTGCGCACCCTGTCACATCAGACTCAGAAGCTAACTCTATCCGTAAAGAGAATGTTTCTGTATACCAGAGAGAACACAGAATTTTAACCCTGAAACTGATGCCTGGACCTGTATACAGAGTTTCTGCATCGGAGACACCCAGGGATCTCCCAACACGGAAACACAATTTCACAGTCACAGTCACATCAGAGCTAGACCTTAAGTCTTATAATTAACTTATTATTTCTGTACTAGAGCCCGAACCAGTAATTCTAACCCTAGCCATGACTCTTGGACATGCCCCTTAATCGTAACCATTGGCATCACTCACGCTTCATCGTAATCCTTTACCTCAATCCCGCACTTGCCCTCCCATCAGAGAGAAACCTGAAGCCTTTCCGTAACCCTATCCTTCCTGTACAACTTACAGAACAAAACTAAACTTACTCTAGCCCTTGGAACTATACCTGAACCGACACCATCAACTTCAACGTCTGTCATGCCGCACCATAAGCCTGAATCTCAAGGTCGCCGTCACCCTCACATCAGGGTCAGATGCGAACTCTAAATGTAACTGCATAATCCTGTCAATCTTACTGAACACCTAACCCTAACCCTAGTGCCAAGCCCTGGACTAGATTTTTCACCCGCAGCAATGATGTCAACTACGACACATCTTAATTCGGAGCTTGAATCTCACACTCGCACTGACATCAGAAGAGAACCCTAATTCTTTCGGAAACCGTCTTTTCCGCACTGATTTTCTCTTACAGATAACCCTAAGCGTATCCCAGGCCCCTTTCACTGAACCGCCACCATCAGCATCGACGTCTGTCATTCCTCCCCATAATCCTGAAGCTCGTTCTGGACGCTGCCCTCATGTCAGAGTCGGATCAGTACTCTAACTGTCACTCAATCTGCAGCATACTCCTTACCTTACAACTAATGCTGACCCTATCCCTGGTACCGGGATCTGACACTTCACCTTCATCATTGTTGTGACCCTCACTTCACCTGAAACTTAAACTTATTCTTGCACTCACCCTTTCATCAGAGGCGGATCCGAATTCTAACTGCAACCCTACTTAACCCGTACTCCTTATCAAACCCATAACCCTACCCTAGATCTGAACCTTGAA
Source organism: Manis javanica (assembly GCF_040802235.1). NCBI lineage: Eukaryota > Metazoa > Chordata > Mammalia > Pholidota > Manidae > Manis > Manis javanica. The sequence continues at coordinate 35,284,096 of NC_133169.1, read as the reverse complement.
TCAGATTATTCACCTTCATCGTTGCTACCCACTATGACACCCTTAATGGTGTGACTCGATCTCACACTCGCCCTCAATTTAGAATTGCACCCTAATTCTGTCCATAACCATATTATCTGCATAAACCTGCATAGACCTTTCCTAACAGAAAACTCTAACCCTGGAACAGGTTCCTTTACCTGCATGCTCACCACCAGCATTGATGTCACCGATGCCATACCTTAATGATGAAGTCCAAACTGCTCTTCACCCACACGTCAGAGTAGGATCCTCTATCTAAACATAACCACATCCAAGGCATAAACTAAAACAATTCCCTATCCCTAACCCTAGCACATACCTGTGGCCTGACCATCCATAATCTCCATGGATGTGACCCTTGCCTCATTGTAAGCCTGCGACTGAATTGGACAGTTGCCCTAACCTTGCAGAAGGACCCTCAGTCTAAACGTACCAATACCCTGCCCCTACGGCTTTCCAAAATCCTAACCCTAACCCTATCCCTGGCTCGTGGTCCTGACACCTCACCTTGACCATTGACGTCAACCATGCCTCACCATAAACCTGATCCACCATCTTGCACTCCCTTTCTCATCAGAACTAGAAGCCAACTCTATCCATAAAGCCAATGTCTCTGCATACCAGAGAGAACAAAAAACTTTAACTCTAAAACTGGTGCCTGGACCTATACACAAAGCGTCATTATCACAAACACCCAGGGATCTCCTCAACACGGAAACGCAAATTCACACTCGCACTCACATCAGAGGTAGACCCTAACCCTAATAATTAACTTATCCTTTCTGCACAACAGCCCTAACCTCTATATTCAAAGCCTAGCCATGACTCTTGGACCTGCCCCTTCACCATAACCATTGGCATCACCTGCGCTTCATCGTAATCCTAATCTTCAATCCCGAACGTGCCCTCCCATCGGAGAGAAACTCGAAATTTTTCCATAAACCTATCCTTCTTCTACACCTTACAGAACACAATAAACTTACTCTAGCCCACGGCATTTTACCTGATCCAAAACCAACAGCCTAAATGTCTGTCTTGCCGCACCATAAGCCTGAAGCTCAAGGTGGCCCTCGCCCTCACTTCAGGGTCAGATGCAACTCTAAATGTTACTCCACATTCCTGTAAATCTTCCTGAACACCTACCCCTAACCCTAGCGCAAAGCCTTGGACTAGATTCTTCACCTACAACATTGATGTCAACTAAGACACATCTTAACTCGGAGCCTGAATTTCACATTCTCAATCACAACAGAAGAGAACCCTTATTCTCTCGGTAACCGTCTCTTCCGCAGAGATTTTCTCTTACAGATAGCCCTAACCCTCTCCCAGGACCCTTTCACTGAACCGCTACCATCAGCATCGACGTCTGTCATTCGTTCCCACAACCCTGAAGCTCGTTCTGGCCACTGCCCTCTTGTCAGAGTCGGATCAGAACGCTAAATGTCACTCAATTTTCCGCAGACTCCTTACCTTACAACTAATGCCAAATCTATCCCTGGTGCCAGGATCTGACACTTCACCTTCATCATTGATGTCACACTCACTTCACCTTAAACCTTAAACTTATTCTTGCCCAAAACCTCACATCAGAGGTGGATCCGAATTCTAACTGCAACCCTATCTCACCCGTACTCCTTATCGAACACATTACCCTAACCCTAGATCTGACCCTTGAAACAGAATCTTCACCTTAACCGTTGCTATCAACTATGACTCCCTTAATCCTCTCACTCGATCTCACACTCACACTCAATTCAGAATTTTTCGCAAATTGTGTCCATAACCATATTTTCTGCATAGACCTTTCCTTACAGAAAACCCTAACCCTAGCCCCGGATCCTTAACCTGAATGCTCACCATCAGCATTGGTGTCACCGATGCCACATCTTGATGATGAAGTCCAAGCTGGCCTTCACGCACACGTCAGAGTAGGATGCTTAATCTAAACATAACCACATCCACCGCATAAACTTTAGACAATTGCCTAACCCTAACCCTAGCACATTCCTGTGACCTGAGCCTCCAAAATCATCATGGACGTCACCCTTGCCTCACTGCGACTCAATTGGACAGTTGCCCTAAACTTGGAGAAGGACCCTCAGTCTAAACGTACCAATTGCCTGCCCCTACAGCTTTCCAGAAACCTAACCCTAAAACTACACCTGGCTCGGGGTTCTGACACCTCACCTTGACCATTGACGTTATCCGTGCCTCACCATAAACCTGATCCACCATCTTGCGCACCCTGTCACATCACACTCAGAAGCTAACTCTATCCGTAAAGAGAATGTTTCTGTATACCAGAGAGAACACAGAATTTTAACCCTGAAACTGATGCCTGCACCTGTATACAGAGTGTCAGCATCGGAGACACCCAGGGATCTCCCAACACGGAAACACAATTTCACAGTCACAGTCACATCAGAGCTAGACCTTAAGTCTTATAATTAACTTATTCTTTCTGTACTAGAGCCCGAACCAGTAATTCTAACCCTAGCCATGACTCTTGGACATGCCCCTTAATCGTAACCATTGGCATCACTCACGCTTCATCGTAATCCTTTACCTCAATCCCGCACTTGCCCTCCCATCAGAGAGAAACCTGAAGCCTTTCCGTAACCCTATCCTTCCTGTACACCTTACAGAACAAAACTAAACTTACTCTAGCCCTTGGAACTATACCTGAACCGACACCATCAACTTCAACGTCTGTCATGCCGCACCATAAGCCTGAATCTCAAGGTCGCCGTCACCCTCACGTCAGGGACAGATGCGAACTCTAAATGTAACTGCATAATCCTGTCAATCTTACTGAACACCTAACCCTAACCCTAGTGCCAAGCCCTGGACTAGATTTTTCACCCGCAGCAATGATGTCAACTACGACACATCTTAATTCGGAGCTTGAATCTCACACTCGCACTGACATCAGAAGAGAACCCTAATTCTTTCGGAAACCGTCTTTTCCGCACAGATTTTCTCTTACAGATAACCCTAAGCGTATCCCAGGCCCCTTTCACTGAACCGCCACCATCAGCATCGACGTCTGTCATTCCTCCCCATAATCCTGAAGCTCGTTCTGGACGCTGCCCTCATGTCAGAGTCGGATCAGTACTCTAACTGTCACTCAATCTGCAGCATACTCCTTACCTTACAACTAATGCTGACCCTATCCCTGGTACCGGGATCTGACACTTCACCTTCATCATTGTTGTGACCCTCACTTCACCTTAAACTTAAACTTATTCTTGCACTCACCCTCACATCAGAGGCGGATCCGAATTCTAACTGCAACCCTACTTCACCCGTACTCCTTATCAAACCCATAACCCTACCCTAGATCTGAACCTTGAATCAGATTATTCACCTTCATCGGTGCTACCCACTATGACACCCTTAATGGTGTGACTCGATCTCACACTCGCCCTCAATTTAGAATTGCACCCTAATTCTGTCCATAACCATATTATCTGCATAAACCTGCATAGACCTTTCCTTACAGAAAACTCTAACCCTAGAACAGGTTCCTTTACCTGCATGCTCACCACCAGCATTGATGTCACCGATGCCATACCTTAATGATGAAGTCCAAACTGGCCTTCACCCACACGTCAGAGTAGGATCCTCTATCTAAGCATAACCACATCCACGGCATAAACTAAAACAATTCCCTATCCCTAACCCTAGCACATACCTGTGGCCTGACCATCCATAATCTCCATGGATGTGACCCTTGCCTCATTGTAAGCCTGCGACTGAATTGGACAGTTGCCCTAACCTTGCAGAAGGACCCTCAGTCTAAACGTACCAATACCCGGCCCCTACGGCTTTCCAAAATCCTAACCCTAACCCTAGCCCTGGCTCGTGGTCCTGACACCTCACCTTGACCATTGACGTCAACCATGCCTCACCATAAACCTGATCCACCATCTTGCACTCCCTTTCTCATCAGAACTAGAAGCCAACTCTATCCATAAAGCCAATGTCTCTGCATACCAGAGAGAACAAAAAATTTTAACTCTAAAACTGGTGCCTGGACCTATACACAAAGCGTCATTATCACAAACACCCAGGGATCTCCTCAACACGGAAACGCAAATTCACACTCGCACTCACATCAGAGGTAGACCCTAACCCTAATAATTAACTTATCCTTTCTGCACAACAGCCCTAACCTCTATATTCAAAGCCTAGCCATGACTCTTGGACCTGCCCCTTCACCATAACCATTGGCATCACCTGCGCTTCATCGTAATCCTAATCTTCAATCCCGAACGTGCCCTCCCATCGGAGAGAAACTCGAAATTTTTCCATAAACCTCTCCTTCTTCTACACCTTACAGAACACAATAAACTTACTCTAGCCCTCGGCATTTTACCTGATCCAAAACCAACAGCCTCAATGTCTGTCTTGCCGCACCATAAGCCTGAAGCTCAAGGTGGCCCTCGCCCTCACTTCAGGGTCAGATGCAAACTCTAAATGTTACTCCACATTCCTGTAAATCTTCCTGAACACCTAACCCTGACCCTAGCGCGAAGCCTTGGACTAGATTCTTCACCTACAACATTGATGTCAACTAAGACACATCTTAACTCGGAACCTGAATTTCACATTCTCAATCACAACAGAAGAGAACCCTTATTCTCTCGGTAACCGTCTCTTCCGCAGAGATTTTCTCTTACAGATAGCCCTAACCCTCTCCCAGGACCCTTTCACTGAACGGCTACCATCAGCATCGATGTCTGTTATTCGTTCCCACAACCCTGAAGCTCGTTCTGGCCACTGCCCTCTTGTCAGAGTCGGATCAGAACGCTAAATGTCACTCAATTTTCCGCAGACTCCTTACCTTACAACTAATGCCAACCCTATCCCTGGTGCCAGGATCTGACACTTCACCTTCATCATTGATGTCACACTCACTTCACCTTAAACCTTAAACTTATTCTTGCACAAAACCTCACATCAGAGGTGGATCCGAATTCTAACTGCAACCCTATCTCACCCGTACTCCTTATCGAACACATAACCCTAACCCTAGATCTGACCCTTGAACCAGAATCTTCACCTTCACCGTTGCTATCAACTATGACTCCCTTAATCCTCTGACTCGATCTCACACTCACACTCAATTCAGAATTTTTCGCAAATTCTGTCCATAACCATATTTTCTGCATAGACCTTTCCTTACAGAAAACCCTAACCCTAGCCCCGGATCCTTAACCTGAATGCTCACCGTCAGCATTGGTGTCACCGATGCCACATCTTGATGATGACGTCCAAGCTGGCCTTCACCCACACGTCAGAGAAGGATGCTTAATCTAAACATAACCACATCCACCGCATAAACTTTAGACAATTGCCTAACCCTAACCCTAGCACATTCCTGTGACCTGAGCCTCCAAAATCATCATGGACGTCACCCTTGCCTCACTGCGACTCAGTTGGACAGTTGCCCTAAACTTGGAGAAGGACCCTCAGTCTAAACGTACCAATTGCCTGCCCCTACAGCTTTCCAAAAACCTAACCCTAACACTACCCCTGGCTCGGGCTCCTGAGACCTCACCTTGACCATTGACGTCATCCATGCCTCACCATAAACCTGATCCACCATCTTGCGCACCCTGTCACATCAGACTCAGAAGCTAACTCTATCTGTAAAGAGAATGTTTCTGTATACCAGAGAGAACAAAGAATTTTAACCCTGAAACTGATGCCTGGACCTGTAGACAGAGTGTCAGCATCGGAGACACCCAGGGATCTCCCAACACGGAAACACAATTTCACAGTCACAGTCACATCAGAGCTAGACCTTAAGTCTTATAATTAACTTATTCTTTCAGTACTAGAGCCCGAACCAGTAATTCTAACCCTAGCCATGACTCTTGGACATGCCCCTTAATCGTAACCATTGGCATCACTCACGCTTCATCGTAATCCTTTACCTCAATCCCGCACTTGCCCTCCCATCAGAGAGAAACCTGAAGCCTTTCCATAACCCTATCCTTCCTGTACACCTTACAGAACAAAACTAAACTTACTCTAGCCCTTGGAACTATACCTGAACCGACACCATCAGCTTCAACGTCTGTCATGCCGCACCATAAGCCTGAATCTCAAGGTCGCCGTCACCCTCACGTCAGGGACAGATGCGAACTCTAAATGTAACTGCATAATCCTGTCAATCGTACTGAACACCTAACCCTAACTCTAGTGCCAAGCCCTGGACTAGATTTTTCACCCGCAGCAATGATGTCAACTACGACACATCTTAATTCGGAGCTTGAATCTCACACTCGCACTGACATCAGAAGAGAACCCTAATTCTTTCGGAAACCGTCTTTTCCGCACTGATTTTCTCTTACAGATAACCCTAAGCGTATCCCAGGCCCCTTTCACTGAACCGCCACCATCAGCATCGACGTCTGTCATTCCTCCCCATAATCCTGAAGCTCGTTCTGGACGCTGCCCTCATGTCAGAGTCGGATCAGTACTCTAACTGTCACTCAATCTGCAGCATACTCCTTACCTTACAACTAATGCTGACCCTATCCCTGGTACCGGGATCTGACACTTCACCTTCATCATTGTTGTGACCCTCACTTATCCTGAAACTTAAACTTATTCTTGCACTCACCCTCACATCAGAGGCGGATCCGAATTCTAACTGCAACCCTACTTCACCCGTACTCCTTATCAAACCCATAACCCTACCCTAGATCTGAACCTTGAATCAGATTATTCACCTTCATCGTTGCTACCCACTATGACACCCTTAATGGTGTGACTCGATCTCACACTCGCCCTCAATTTAGAATTGCACCCTAATTCTGTCCATAACCATATTATCTGCATAAACCTGCATAGACCTTTCCTTACAGAAAACTCTAACCCTGGAACAGGTTCCTTTACCTGCATGCTCACCACCAGCATTGATGTCACCGATGCCATACCTTAATGATGAAGTCCAAACTGGCCTTCACCCACACGTCAGAGTAGGATCCTCTATCTAAACATAACCACATCCACGGCATAAACTAAAACAATTCCCTATCCCTAACCCTAGCACATACCTGTGGCCTGACCGTCCATAATCTCCATGGATGTGACCCTTGCCTCATTGTAAGCCTGCGACTGAATTGGACAGTTGCCCTAACCTTGCAGAAGGACCCTCAGTCTAAACGTACCAATACCCTGCCCCTACGGCTTTCCAAAATCCTAACCCTAACCCTAGCCCTGGCTCGTGGTCCTGACACCTCACCTTGACCATTGACGTCAACCATGCCTCACCATAAACCTGATCCACCATCTTGCACTCCCTTTCTCATCAGAACTAGAAGCCAACTCTATCCATAAAGCCACTGTCTCTGCATACCAGAGAGAACAAAAAATTTTAACTCTAAAACTGGTGCCTGGACCTATACACAAAGCGTCATTATCACAAACACCCAGGGATCTCCTCAACACGGAAACGCAAATTCACACTCGCACTCACATCAGAGGTAGACCCTAACCCTAATAATTAACTTATCCTTTCTGCACAACAGCCCTAACCTCTATATTCAAAGCCTAGCCATGACTCTTGGACCTGCCCCTTCACCATAACCATTGGCATCACCTGCGCTTCATCGTAATCCTAATCTTCAATCCCGAACGTGCCCTCCCATCGGAGAGAAACTCGAAATTTTTCCATAAACCTATCCTTCTTCTACACCTTACAGAACACAATAAACTTACTCTAGCCCTCGGCATTTTACCTGATCCAAAACCAACAGCCTCAATGTCTGTCTTGCCGCACCATAAGCCTGAAGCTCAAGGTGGCCCTCGCCCTCACTTCAGGGTCAGATGCAAACTCTAAATGTTACTCCACATTCCTGTAAATCTTACTGAACACCTAACCCTAACCCTAGCGCGAAGCCTTGGACTAGATTCTTCACCTACAACATTGATGTCAACTAAGACACATCTTAACTCGGAGCCTGAATTTCACATTCTCAATCACAGCAGAAGAGAACCCTTATTCTCTCGGTAACCGTCTCTTCCGCAGAGATTTTCTCTCACAGATAGCCCTAACCCTCTCCCAGGACCCTTTCACTGAACCGCTACCATCAGCATCGACGTCTGTCATTCGTTCCCACAACCCTGAAGCTCGTTCTGGCCACTGCCCTCTTGTCAGAGTCGGATCAGAACGCTAAATGTCATTCAATTTTCCGCAGACTCCTTACCTTACAACTAATGCCAACCCTATCCCTGGTACCAGGATCTGACACTTCACCTTCATCATTGATGTCACACTCACTTCACCTTAAACCTTAAACTTATTCTTGCACAAAACCTCACATCAGAGGTGGATCCGAATTCTAACTGCAACCCTATCTCACCCGTACTCCTTATCGAACACATAACCCTAACCCTAGATCTGACCCTTGAACCAGAATCTTCACCTTCACCGTTGCTATCAACTATGACTCCCTTAATCCTCTGACTCGATCTCACACTCACACTCAATTCAGAATTTTTCGCAAATTCTGTCCATAACCATATTTTCTGCATAGACCTTTCCTTACAGAAAACCCTAACCCTAGCCCCGGATCCTTAACCTGAATGCTCACCGTCAGCATCGGTGTCACCGATGCCACATCTTGATGATGACGTCCAAGCTGGCCTTCACCCACACGTCAGAGAAGGATGCTTAATCTAAACATAACCACATCCACCGCATAAACTTTAGACAATTGCCTAACCCTAACCCTAGCACATTCCTGTGACCTGAGCCTCCAAAATCATCATGGACGTCACCCTTGCCTCACTGCGACTCTGTTGGACAGTTGCCCTAAACTTGGAGAAGGACCCTCAGTCTAAACGTACCAATTGCCTGCCCCTACAGCTTTCCAAAAACCTAACCCTAACACTACCCCTGGCTCGGGCTCCTGAGACCTCACCTTGACCATTGACGTCATCCATGCCTCACCATAAACCTGATCCACCATCTTGCGCACCCTGTCACATCAGACTCAGAAGCTAACTCTATCCGTAAAGAGAATGTTTCTGTATACCAGAGAGAACAAAGAATTTTAACCCTGAAACTGATGCCTGGACCTGTAGACAGAGTGTCAGCATCGGAGACACCCAGGGATCTCCCAACACGGAAACACAATTTCACAGTCACAGTCACATCAGAGCTAGACCTTAAGTCTTATAATTAACTTATTCTTTCTGTACTAGAGCCCGAACCAGTATTTCTAACCCTAGCCATGACTCTTGGACATGCCCCTTAATCGTAACCATTGGCATCACTCACGCTTCATCGTAATCCTTTACCTCAATCCCGCACTTGCCCTCCCATCAGAGAGAAACCTGAAGCCTTTCCATAACCCTATCCTTCCTGTACACCTTACAGAACAAAACTAAACTTACTCTAGCCCTTGGAACTATACCTGAACCGACACCATCAGCTTCAACGTCTGTCATGCCGCACCATAAGCCTGAATCTCAAGGTCGCCGTCACCCTCACGTCAGGGACAGATGCGAACTGTAATGTAACTGCATAATCCTGTCAATCGTACTGAACACCTAACCCTAACTCTAGTGCCAAGCCCTGGACTAGATTTTTCACCCGCAGCAATGATGTCAACTACGACACATCTTAATTCGGAGCTTGAATCTCACACTCGCACTGACATCAGAAGAGAACCCTAATTCTTTCGGAAACCGTCTTTTCCGCACTGATTTTCTCTTACAGATAACCCTAAGCGTATCCCTGGCCCCTTTCACTGAACCGCCACCATCAGCATCGACGTCTGTCATTCCTCCCCATAATCCTGAAGCTCGTTCTGGACGCTGCCCTCATGTCAGAGTCGGATCAGTACTCTAACTGTCACTCAATCTGCAGCATACTCCTTACCTTACAACTAATGCTGACCCTATCCCTGGTACCGGGATCTGACACTTCACCTTCATCATTGTTGTGACCCTCACTTAACCTGAAACTTAAACTTATTCTTGCACTCACCCTCACATCAGAGGCGGATCCGAATTCTAACTGCAACCCTACTTCACCCGTACTCCTTATCAAACCCATAACCCTACCCTAGATCTGAACCTTGAATCAGATTATTCACCTTCATCGTTGCTACCCACTATGACACCCTTAATGGTGTGACTCGATCTCACACTCGCCCTCAATTTAGAATTGCACCCTAATTCTGTCCATAACCATATTATCTGCATAAACCTGCATAGACCTTTCCTTACAGAAAACTCTAACCCTGGAACAGGTTCCTTTACCTGCATGCTCACCACCAGCATTGATGTCACCGATGCCATACCTTAATGATGAAGTCCAAACTGGCCTTCACCCACACGTCAGAGTAGGATCCTCTATCTAAACATAACCACATCCACGGCATAAACTAAAACAATTCCCTATCCCTAACCCTAGCACATACCTGTGGCCTGACCGTCCATAATCTCCATGGATGTGACCCTTGCCTCATTGTAAGCCTGCGACTGAATTGGACAGTTGCCCTAACCTTGCAGAAGGACCCTCAGTCTAAACGTACCAATACCCTGCCCCTACGGCTTTCCAAAATCCTAACCCTAACCCTAGCCCTGGCTCGTGGTCCTGACACCTCACCTTGACCATTGACGTCAACCATGCCTCACCATAAACCTGATCCACCATCTTGCACTCCCTTTCTCATCAGAACTAGAAGCCAACTCTATCCATAAAGCCACTGTCTCTGCATACCAGAGAGAACAAAAAATTTTAACTCTAAAACTGGTGCCTGGACCTATACACAAAGCGTCATTATCACAAACACCCAGGGATCTCCTCAACACGGAAACGCAAATTCACACTCGCACTCACATCAGAGGTAGACCCTAACCCTAATAATTAACTTATCCTTTCTGCACAACAGCCCTAACCTCTATATTCAAAGCCTAGCCATGACTCTTGGACCTGCCCCTTCACCATAACCATTGGCATCACCTGCGCTTCATCGTAATCCTAATCTTCAATCCCGAACGTGCCCTCCCATCGGAGAGAAACTCGAAATTTTTCCATAAACCTATCCTTCTTCTACACCTTACAGAACACAATAAACTTACTCTAGCCCTCGGCATTTTACCTGATCCAAAACCAACAGCCTCAATGTCTGTCTTGCCGCACCATAAGCCTGAAGCTCAAGGTGGCCCTCGCCCTCACTTCAGGGTCAGATGCAAACTCTAAATGTTACTCCACATTCCTGTAAATCTTACTGAACACCTAACCCTAACCCTAGCGCGAAGCCTTGGACTAGATTCTTCACCTACAACATTGATGTCAACTAAGACACATCTTAACTCGGAGCCTGAATTTCACATTCTCAATCACAGCAGAAGAGAACCCTTATTCTCTCGGTAACCGTCTCTTCCGCAGAGATTTTCTCTCACAGATAGCCCTAACCCTCTCCCAGGACCCTTTCACTGAACCGCTACCATCAGCATCGACGTCTGTCATTCGTTCCCACAACCCTGAAGCTCGTTCTGGCCACTGCCCTCTTGTCAGAGTCGGATCAGAACGCTAAATGTCATTCAATTTTCCGCAGACTCCTTACCTTACAACTAATGCCAACCCTATCCCTGGTACCAGGATCTGACACTTCACCTTCATCATTGATGTCACACTCACTTCACCTTAAACCTTAAACTTATTCTTACACAAAACCTCACATCAGAGGTGGATCCGAATTCTAACTGCAACCCTATCTCACCCGTACTCCTTATCGAACACATAACCCTAACCCTAGATCTGACCCTTGAACCAGAATCTTCACCTTCACCGTTGCTATCAACTATGACTCCCTTAATCCTCTGACTCGATCTCACACTCACACTCAATTCAGAATTTTTCGCAAATTCTGTCCATAACCATATTTTCTGCATAGACCTTTCCTTACAGAAAACCCTAACCCTAGCCCCGGATCCTTAACCTGAATGCTCACCGTCAGCATCGGTGTCACCGATGCCACATCTTGATGATGACGTCCAAGCTGGCCTTCACCCACACGTCAGAGTAGGATGCTTAATCTAAACATAACCACATCCACCGCATAAACTTTAGACAATTGCCTAACCCTAACCCTAGCACATTCCTGTGACCTGAGCCTCCAAAATCATCATGGACGTCACCCTTGCCTCACTGCGACTCAGTTGGACAGTTGCCCTAAACTTGGAGAAGGACCCTCAGTCTAAACGTACCAATTGCCTGCCCCTACAGCTTTCCAAAAACCTAACCCTAACACTACCCCTGGCTCGGGCTCCTGAGACCTCACCTTGACCATTGACGTCATCCATGCCTCACCATAAACCTGATCCACCATCTTGCGCACCCTGTCACATCAGACTCAGAAGCTAACTCTATCTGTAAAGAGAATGTTTCTGTATACCAGAGAGAACAAAGAATTTTAACCCTGAAACTGATGCCTGGACCTGTAGACAGAGTGTCAGCATCGGAGACACCCAGGGATCTCCCAACACGGAAACACAATTTCACAGTCACAGTCACATCAGAGCTAGACCTTAAGTCTTATAATTAACTTATTCTTTCAGTACTAGAGCCCGAACCAGTAATTCTAACCCTAGCCATGACTCTTGGACATGCCCCTTAATCGTAACCATTGGCATCACTCACGCTTCATCGTAATCCTTTACCTCAATCCCGCACTTGCCCTCCCATCAGAGAGAAACCTGAAGCCTTTCCATAACCCTATCCTTCCTGTACACCTTACAGAACAAAACTAAACTTACTCTAGCCCTTGGAACTATACCTGAACCGACACCATCAGCTTCAACGTCTGTCATGCCGCACCATAAGCCTGAATCTCAAGGTCGCCGTCACCCTCACGTCAGGGACAGATGCGAACTCTAAATGTAACTGCATAATCCTGTCAATCGTACTGAACACCTAACCCTAACTCTAGTGCCAAGCCCTGGACTAGATTTTTCACCCGCAGCAATGATGTCAACTACGACACATCTTAATTCGGAGCTTGAATCTCACACTCGCACTGACATCAGAAGAGAACCCTAATTCTTTCGGAAACCGTCTTTTCCGCACTGATTTTCTCTTACAGATAACCCTAAGCGTATCCCAGGCCCCTTTCACTGAACCGCCACCATCAGCATCGACGTCTGTCATTCCTCCCCATAATCCTGAAGCTCGTTCTGGACGCTGCCCTCATGTCAGAGTCGGATCAGTACTCTAACTGTCACTCAATCTGCAGCATACTCCTTACCTTACAACTAATGCTGACCCTATCCCTGGTACCGGGATCTGACACTTCACCTTCATCATTGTTGTGACCCTAACTTCACCTGAAACTTAAACTTATTCTTGCACTCACCCTCACATCAGAGGCGGATCCGAATTCTAACTGCAACCCTACTTCACCCGTACTCCTTATCAAACCCATAACCCTACCCTAGATCTGAACCTTGAATCAGATTATTCACCTTCATCGTTGCTACCCACTATGACACCCTTAATGGTGTGACTCGATCTCACACTCGCCCTCAATTTAGAATTGCACCCTAATTCTGTCCATAACCATATTATCTGCATAAACCTGCATAGACCTTTCCTTACAGAAAACTCTAACCCTGGAACAGGTTCCTTTACCTGCATGCTCACCACCAGCATTGATGTCACCGATGCCATACCTTAATGATGAAGTCCAAACTGGCCTTCACCCACACGTCAGAGTAGGATCCTCTATCTAAACATAACCACATCCACGGCATAAACTAAAACAATTCCCTATCCCTAACCCTAGCACATACCTGTGGCCTGACCGTCCATAATCTCCATGGATGTGACCCTTGCCTCATTGTAAGCCTGCGACTGAATTGGACAGTTGCCCTAACCTTGCAGAAGGACCCTCAGTCTAAACGTACCAATACCCTGCCCCTACGGCTTTCCAAAATCCTAACCCTAACCCTAGCCCTGGCTCGTGGTCCTGACACCTCACCTTGACCATTGACGTCAACCATGCCTCACCATAAACCTGATCCACCATCTTGCACTCCCTTTCTCATCAGAACTAGAAGCCAACTCTATCCATAAAGCCACTGTCTCTGCATACCAGAGAGAACAAAAAATTTTAACTCTAAAACTGGTGCCTGGACCTATACACAAAGCGTCATTATCACAAACACCCAGGGATCTCCTCAACACGGAAACGCAAATTCACACTCGCACTCACATCAGAGGTAGACCCTAACCCTAATAATTAACTTATCCTTTCTGCACAACAGCCCTAACCTCTATATTCAAAGCCTAGCCATGACTCTTGGACCTGCCCCTTCACCATAACCATTGGCATCACCTGCGCTTCATCGTAATCCTAATCTTCAATCCCGAACGTGCCCTCCCATCGGAGAGAAACTCGAAATTTTTCCATAAACCTATCCTTCTTCTACACCTTACAGAACACAATAAACTTACTCTAGCCCTCGGCATTTTACCTGATCCAAAACCAACAGCCTCAATGTCTGTCTTGCCGCACCATAAGCCTGAAGCTCAAGGTGGCCCTCGCCCTCACTTCAGGGTCAGATGCAAACTCTAAATGTTACTCCACATTCCTGTAAATCTTACTGAACACCTAACCCTAACCCTAGCGCGAAGCCTTGGACTAGATTCTTCACCTACAACATTGATGTCAACTAAGACACATCTTAACTCGGAGCCTGAATTTCACATTCTCAATCACAGCAGAAGAGAACCCTTATTCTCTCGGTAACCGTCTCTTCCGCAGAGATTTTCTCTCACAGATAGCCCTAACCCTCTCCCAGGACCCTTTCACTGAACCGCTACCATCAGCATCGACGTCTGTCATTCGTTCCCACAACCCTGAAGCTCGTTCTGGCCACTGCCCTCTTGTCAGAGTCGGATCAGAACGCTAAATGTCACTCAATTTTCCGCAGACTCCTTACCTTACAACTAATGCCAACCCTATCCCTGGTACCAGGATCTGACACTTCACCTTCATCATTGATGTCACACTCACTTCACCTTAAACCTTAAACTTATTCTTGCACAAAACCTCACATCAGAGGTGGATCCGAATTCTAACTGCAACCCTATCTCACCCGTACTCCTTATCGAACACATAACCCTAACCCTAGATCTGACCCTTGAACCAGAATCTTCACCTTCACCGTTGCTATCAACTATGACTCCCTTAATCCTCTGACTCGATCTCACACTCACACTCAATTCAGAATTTTTCGCAAATTCTGTCCATAACCATATTTTCTGCATAGACCTTTCCTTACAGAAAACCCTAACCCTAGCCCCGGATCCTTAACCTGAATGCTCACCGTCAGCATCGGTGTCACCGATGCCACATCTTGATGATGACGTCCAAGCTGGCCTTCACCCACACGTCAGAGAAGGATGCTTAATCTAAACATAACCACATCCACCGCATAAACTTTAGACAATTGCCTAACCCTAACCCTAGCACATTCCTGTGACCTGATCCTCCAAAATCATCATGGACGTCACCCTTGCCTCACTGCGACTCAGTTGGACAGTTGCCCTAAACTTGGAGAAGGACCCTCAGTCTAAACGTACCAATTGCCTGCCCCTACAGCTTTCCAAAAACCTAACCCTAACACTACCCCTGGCTCGGGCTCCTGAGACCTCACCTTGACCATTGACGTCATCCGTGCCTCACCATAAACCTGATCCAACATCTTGCGCACCCTGTCACATCAGACTCAGAAGCTAACTCTATCCGTAAAGAGAATGTTTCTGTATACCAGAGAGAACACAGAATTTTAACCCTGAAACTGATGCCTGGACCTGTAGACAGAGTGTCAGCATCGGAGACACCCAGGGATCTCCCAACACGGAAACACAATTTCACAGTCACAGTCACATCAGAGCTAGACCTTAAGTCTTATACTTAACTTATTCTTTCTGTACTAGAGCCCGAACCAGTAATTCTAACCCTAGCCATGACTCTTGGACATGCCCCTTAATCGTAACCATTGGCATCACTCACGATTCATCGTAATCCTTTACCTCAATCCCGCACTTGCCCTCCCATCAGAGAGAAACCTGAAGCCTTTCCATAACCCTATCCTTCCTGTACACCTTACAGAACAAAACTAAACTTACTCTAGCCCTTGGAACTATACCTGAACCGACACCATCAGCTTCAACGTCTGTCATGCCGCACCATAAGCCTGAATCTCAAGGTCGCCGTCACCCGCACGTCAGGGACAGATGCGAACTCTAAATGTAACTGCATAATCCTGTCAATCTTACTGAACACCTAACCCTAACCCTAGTGCCAAGCCCTGGACTAGATTTTTCACCCGCAGCAATGATGTCAACTACGACACATCTTAATTCGGAGCTTGAATCTCACACTCGCACTGACATCAGAAGAGAACCCTAATTCTTTCGGAAACCGTCTTTTCCGCACTGATTTTCTCTTACAGATAACCCTAAGCGTATCCCAGGCCCCTTTCACTGAACCGCCACCATCAGCATCGACGTCTGTCATTCCTCCCCATAATCCTGAAGCTCGTTCTGGACGCTTCCCTCATGTCAGAGTCGGATCAGTACTCTAACTGTCACTCAATCTGCAGCATACTCCTTACCTTACAACTAATGCTGACCCTATCCCTGGTACCGGGATCTGACACTTCACCTTCATCATTGTTGTGACCCTAACTTCACCTGAAACTTAAACTTATTCTTGCACTCACCCTCACATCAGAGGCGGATCCGAATTCTAACTGCAACCCTACTTCACCCGTACTCCTTATCAAACCCATAACCCTACCCTAGATCTGAACCTTGAATCAGATTATTCACCTTCATCGTTGCTACCCACTATGACACCCTTAATGGTGTGACTCGATCTCACACTCGCCCTCAATTTAGAATTGCACCCTAATTCTGTCCATAACCATATTATCTGCATAAACCTGCATAGACCTTTCCTTACAGAAAACTCTAACCCTGGAACAGGTTCCTTTACCTGCATGCTCACCACCAGCATTGATGTCACCGATGCCATACCTTAATGATGAAGTCCAAACTGGCCTTCACCCACACGTCAGAGTAGGATCCTCTATCTAAACATAACCACATCCACGGCATAAACTAAAACAATTCCCTATCCCTAACCCTAGCACATACCTGTGGCCTGACCATCCATAATCTCCATGGATGTGACCCTTGCCTCATTGTAAGCCTGCGACTGAATTGGACAGTTGCCCTAACCTTGCAGAAGGACCCTCAGTCTAAACGTACCAATAACCTGCCCCTACGGCTTTCCAAAATCCTAACCCTAACCCTAGCCCTGGCTCGTGGTCCTGACACCTCACCTTGACCATTGACGTCAACCATGCCTCACCATAAACCTGATCCACCATCTTGCACTCCCTTTCTCATCAGAACTAGAAGCCAACTCTATCCATAAAGCCACTGTCTCTGCATACCAGAGAGAACAAAAAATTTTAACTCTAAAACTGGTGCCTGGACCTATACACAAAGCGTCATTATCACAAACACCCAGGGATCTCCTCAACACGGAAACGCAAATTCACACTCGCACTCACATCAGAGGTAGACCCTAACCCTAATAATTAACTTATCCTTTCTGCACAACAGCCCTAACCTCTATATTCAAAGCCTAGCCATGACTCTTGGACCTGCCCCTTCACCATAACCATTGGCATCACCTGCGCTTCATCGTAATCCTAATCTTCAATCCCGAACGTGCCCTCCCATCGGAGAGAAACTCGAAATTTTTCCATAAACCTATCCTTCTTCTACACCTTACAGAACACAATAAACTTACTCTAGCCCTCGGCATTTTACCTGATCCAAAACCAACAGCCTCAATGTCTGTCTTGCCGCACCATAAGCCTGAAGCTCAAGGTGGCCCTCGCCCTCACTTCAGGGTCAGATGCAAACTCTAAATGTTACTCCACATTCCTGTAAATCTTCCTGAACACCTAACCCTAACCCTAGCGCGAAGCCTTGGACTAGATTCTTCACCTACAACATTGATGTCAACTAAGACACATCTTAACTCGGAGCCTGAATTCACATTCTCAATCACAACAGAAGAGAACCCTTATTCTCTCGGTAACCGTCTCTTCCGCAGAGATTTTCTCTTACAGATAGCCCTAACCCTCTCCCAGGACCCTTCAACTGAACTGCTACCATCAGCATCGACGTCTGTCATTCGTTCCCACAACCCTGAAGCTCGTTCTGGCCACTGCCCTCTTGTCAGAGTCGGATCAGAACGCTAAATGTCACTCAATTTTCCGCAGACTCCTTACCTTACAACTAATGCCAACCCTATCCCTGGTGCCAGGATCTGACACTTCACCTTCATCATTGATGTCACACTCACTTCACCTTAAACCTTACACTTATTCTTGCCCAAAACCTCACATCAGAGGTGGATCCGAATTCTAACTGCAACCCTATCTCACCCGTACTCCTTATCGAACACATAACCCTAACCCTAGATCTGACCCTTGAACCAGAATCTTCACCTTCACCGTTGCTATCAACTACGACTCCCTTAATCCTATGACTCGATCTCACACTCACACTCAATTCAGAATTTTTCGCAAATTCTGTCCATAACCATATTTTCTGCATAGACCTCTCCTTACAGAAAACCCTAACCCTAGCCCCGGATCCTTAACCTGAATGCTCACCGTCAGCATCGGTGTCACCGATGCCACATCTTGATGATGAAGTCCAAGCTGGCCTTCACCCACACGTCAGAGTAGGATGCTTAATCTAAACATAACCACATCCACCGCATAAACTTTAGACAATTGCCTAACCCTAACCCTAGCACATTCCTGTGACCTGAGCCTCCAAAATCATCATGGACGTCACCCTTGCCTCACTGCGACTCAGTTGGACAGTTGCCCTAAACTTGGAGAAGGACCCTCAGTCTAAACGTACCAATTGCCTGCCCCTACAGCTTTCCAAAAACCTAACCCTAACACTACCCCTGGCTCGGGCTCCTGAGACCTCACCTTGACCATTGACGTCATCCATGCCTCACCATAAACCTGATCCACCATCTTGCGCACCCTGTCACATCAGACTCAGAAGCTAACTCAATCCTTAAAGAGAATGTTTCTGTGTACCAGAGAGAACACAGAATTTTAACCCTGAAACTGATGCCGGCACCTGTATACAGAGTGTCAGCATCGGAGACACCCAGGGATCTCCCAACACGGAAACACAATTTCACAGTCACAGTCACATCAGAGCTAGACCTTAAGTCTTATACTTAACTTATTCTTTCTGTACTAGAGCCCGAACCAGTAATTCTAACCCTAGCCATGACTCTTGCACATGCCCCTTAATCGTAACCATTGGCATCACTCACGCTTCGTCGTAATCCTTTACCTCAATCCCGCACTTGCCCTCCCATCAGAGAGAAACCTGAAGCCTTTCCATAACCCTATCCTTCCTGTACACCTTACAGAACAAAACTAAACTTACTCTAGCCCTTGGAACTATACCTGAACCGACACCATCAGCTTCAACGTCTGTCATGCCGCACCATAAGCCTGAATCTCAAGGTCGCCGTCACCCGCACGTCTGGGACAGATGCGAACTCTAAATGTAACTGCATAATCCTGTCAATCTTACTGAACACCTAACCCTAACCCTAGTGCCAAGCCCTGGACTAGATTTTTCACCCGCAGCAATGATGTCAACTACGACACATCTTAATTCGGAGCTTGAATCTCACACTCGCACTGACATCAGAAGAGAACCCTAATTCTTTCAGAAACCGTCTTTTCCGCACTGATTTTCTCTTACAGATAACCCTAAGCATATCCCAGGCCCCTTTCACTGAACCGCCACCATCAGCATCGACGTCTGTCATTCCTCCCCATAATCCTGAAGCTCGTTCTGGACGCTGCCCTCATGTCAGAGTCGGATCAGTACTCTAACTGTCACTCAATCTGCAGCATACTCCTTACCTTACAACTAATGCTGACCCTATCCCTGGTACCGGGATCTGACACTTCACCTTCATCATTGTTGTGACCCTCACTTCACCTGAAACTTAAACTTATTCTTGCACTCACCCTCAAATCAGAGGCGGATCCGAATTCCAACTGCAACCCTACTTCACCCTTACTCCTTATCAAACCCATAACCCTACCCTAGATCTGAACCTTGAATCAGATTATTCACCTTCATCGTTGCTACCCACTATGACACCCTTAATGGTGTGACTCGATCTCACACTCGCCCTCAATTTAGAATTGCACCCTAATTCTGTCCATAACCATATTATTTGCATAAACCTGCATAGACCTTTCCTTACAGAAAACTCTAACCCTGGAACAGGTTCCTTTACCTGCATGCTCACCACCAGCATTGATGTCACCGATGCCATAACTTAATGATGAAGTCCAAACTGGCCTTCACCCACACGTCAGAGTAGGATCCTCTATCTAAACATAACCACATCCACGGCATAAACTAAAACAATTCCCTATCCCTAACCCTAGCACATACCTGTGGCCTGACCATCCATAATCTCCATGGATGTGACCCTTGCCTCATTGTAAGCCTGCGACTGAATTGGACAGTTGCCCTAACCTTGCAGAAGGACCCTCAGTCTAAACGTACCAACACCCTGCCCCTACGGCTTTCCAAAATCCTAACCTTAACCCTAGCCCTGGCTCGTGGTCCTGACACCTCACCTTGACCATTGACGTCAACCATGCCTCACCATAAACCTGATCCACCATCTTGCACTCCCTTTCTCATCAGAACTAGAAGCCAACTCTATCCATAAAGCCACTGTCTCTGCATACCAAAGAGAACAAAAAATTTTAACTCTAAAACGGGTGCCTGGACCTATACACAAAGCGTCATTATCACAAACACCCAGGGATCTCCTCAACACTGAAACGCAAATTCACACTCGCACTCACATCAGAGGTAGACCCTAACCCTAATAATTAACTTATCCTTTCTGCACAACAGCCCTAACCTCTATATTCAAAGCCTAGTCATGACTCTTGGACCTGCCCCTTCACCATAACCATTGGCATCACCTGCGCTTCATCGTAATCCTAATCTTCAATCCCGAACGTGCCCTCCCATCGGAGAGAAACTCGAAATTTTTCCATAAACCTATCCTTCTTCTACACCTTACAGAACACAATAAACTTACTCTAGCCCTCGGCATTTTACCTGATCCAAAACCAACAGCCTCAATGTCTGTCTTGCCGCACCATAAGCCTGAAGCTCAAGGTGGCCCTCGCCCTCACTTCAGGGTCAGATGCAAACTCTAAATGTTACTCCACATTCCTGTAAATCTTACTGAACACCTAACCCTAACCCTAGCGTGAAGCCTTGGACTAGATTCTTCACCTACAACATTGATGTCAACTAAGACACATCTTAACTCGGAGCCTGAATTTCACATTCTCAATCACAACAGAAGAGAACCCTTATTCTCTCGGTAACCGTCTCTTCCGCAGAGATTTTGTCTTACAGATAGCCCTAACCCTCTCCCAGGACCTTTCACTGAACCGCTACCATCAGCATCGACGTCTGTCATTCGTACCCACAAACCTGAAGCTCGTTCTGGCCACTGCCCTCTTGTCAGAGTCGGATCAGAACGCTAAATGTCACTCAATTTTCCGCAGACTCCTTACCTTACAACTAATGCCAACCCTATCCCTGGTGCCAGGATCTGACACTTCACCTTCATCATTGATGTCACACTCACTTAACCTTAAACCTTAAACTTATTCTTGCACAAAACCTCACATCAGAGATGGATCCGAATTCTAACTGCAACCCTATCTCACCCGTACTCCTTATCGAACACATAACCCTAACCCTAGATCTGACCCTTGAACCAGAATCTTCACCTTCACCGTTGCTATCAACTATGACTCCCTTAATCCTCTGACTCGATCTCACACTCACACTCAATTCAGAATTTTTCGCAAATTCTGTCCATAACCATATTTTCTGCATAGACCTTTAGTTACAGAAAACCCTAACCCTAGCCCCGGATCCTTAACCTGAATGCTCACCATCAGCATCGGTGTCACCGATGCCACATCTTGATGATGAAGTCCAAGCTGGCCTTCACCCACACGTCAGAGTAGGATGCTTAATCTAAACATAACCACATCCACCGCATAAACTTTAGACAATTGCCTAACCCTAACCCTAGCACATTCCTGTGACCTGAGCCTCCAAAATCATCATGGACGTCACCCTTGCCTCACTGCGACTCAATTGGACAGTTGCCCTAAACTTGGAGAAGGACCCTCAGTCTAAACGTACCAATTGCCTGCCCCTACAGCTTTCCAAAAACCTAACCCTAACACTACCCCTGGCTCGGGGTCCTGACACCTCACCTTGACCATTGACGTCATCCATGCCTCACCATAAACCTGATCCACCATCTTGCGCACCCTGTCACATCAGACTCAGAAGCTAACTCTATCCGTAAAGAGAATGATTCTGTATACCAGAGAGAACACAGAATTTTAACCCTGAAACTGATGCCTGCACCTGTATACAGAGTGTCAGCATCGGAGACACCCAGGGATCTCCCAACACGGAAACACAATTTCACAGTCACAGTCACATCAGAGCTAGACCTTAAGTCTTATAATTAACTTATTCTTTCTGTACTAGAGCCCGAACCAGTAATTCTAACCCTAGCCATGACTCTTGGACATGCCCCTTAATCGTAACCATTGGCATCACTCACGCTTCATCGTAATCCTTTACCTCAATCCCGCACTTGCCCTCCCATCAGAGAGAAACCTGAAGCCTTTCCATAACCCTATCCTTCCTGTACACCTTACAGAACAAAACTAAACTTACTCTAGCCCTTGGAACTATACCTGAACCGACACCATCAGCTTCAACGTCTGTCATGCCGCACCATAAGCCTGAATCTCAAGGTCGCCGTCACCCTCACGTCAGGGACAGATGAGAACTCTAAATGTAACTGCATAATCCTGTCAATCTTACTGAACACCTAACCCTAACCCTAGTGCCAAGCCCTGGACTAGATTTTTCACCCGCAGCAATGATGTCAACTACGACACATCTTAATTCGGAGCTTGAATCTCACACTCGCACTGACATCAGAAGAGAACCCTAATTCTTTCGGAAACCGTCTTTTCCGCACTGATTTTCTCTTACAGATAACCCTAGGCGTATCCCAGGCCCCTTTCACTGAACCGCCACCATCAGCATCGACGTCTGTCATTCCTCCCCATAATCCTGAAGCTCGTTCTGGACGCTGCCCTCATGTCACAGTCGGATCAGTACTCTAACTGTCACTCAATCTGCAGCATACTCCTTACCTTACAACTAATGCTGACCCTATCCCTGGTACCGGGATCTGACACTTCACCTTCATCATTGTTGTGACCCTCACTTCACCTGAAACTTAAACTTATTCTTGCACTCACCCTCATATCAGAGGCGGATCCGAATTCTAACTGCAACCCTACTTCACCCGTACTCCTTATCAAACCCATAACCCTACCCTAGATCTGAACCTTGAATCAGATTATTCACCTTCATCGTTGCTACCCACTATGACACCCTTAATGGTGTGACTCGATCTCACACTCGCCCTCAATTTAGAATTGCACCCTAATTCTGTCCATAACCATATTATCTGCATAAACCTGCATAGACCTTTCCTTACAGAAAACTCTAACCCTGGAACAGGTTCCTTTACCTGCATGCTCACCACCAGCATTGATGTCACCGATGCCATACCTTAATGATGAAGTCCAAACTGGCCTTCACCCACACGTCAGAGTAGGATCCTCTATCTAAACATAACCACATCCACGGCATAAACTAAAACAATTCCCTATCCCTAACCCTAGCACATACCTGTGGCCTGACCATCCATAATCTCCATGGATGTGACCCTTGCCTCATTGTAAGCCTGAGACTGAATTGGACAGTTGCCCTAACCTTGCAGAAGGACCCTCAGTCTAAACGTACCAACACCCTGCCCCTACGGCTTTCCAAAATCCTAACCCTAACCCTAGCCCTGGCTCGTGGTCCTGACACCTCACCTTGACCATTGATGTCAACCATGCCTCACCATAAACCTGATCCACCATCTTGCACTCCCTTTCTCATCAGAACTAGAAGCCAACTCTATCCATAAAGCCAATGTCTCTGCATACCAGAGAGAACAAAAAATTTTAACTCTACAACTGGTGCCTGGACCTATACACAAAGCGTCATTATCACAAACACCCAGGGATCTCCTCAACACGGAAACGCAAATACACACTCGCACTCACATCAGAGGTAGACCCTAACCCTAATAATTAACTTATCCTTTCTGCACAACAGCCCTAACCTCTATATTCAAAGCCTAGCCATGACTCTTGGACCTGCCCCTTCACCATAACCATTGGCATCACCTGCGCTTCATCGTAATCCTAATCTTCAATCCCGAACGTGCCCTCCCATCGGAGAGAAACTCGAAATTTTTCCATAAACCTATCCTTCTTCTACACCTTACAGAACACAATAAACTTACTCTGGCCCTCGGCATTTTACCTGATCCAAAACCAACAGCCTCAATGTCTGTCTTGCCTCACCATAAGCCTGAAGCTCAAGGTGGCCCTCGCCCTCACTTCAGGGTCAGATGCAAACTCTAAATGTTACTCCACATTCCTGTAAATCTTACTGAACACCTAACCCTAACCCTAGCGTGAAGCCTTGGACTAGATTCTTCACCTACAACATTGATGTCAACTAAGACACATCTTAACTCGGAGCCTGAATTTCACATTCTCAATCACAACAGAAGAGAACCCTTATTCTCTCGGTAACCGTCTCTTCCGCAGAGATTTTGTCTTACAGATAGCCCTAACCCTCTCCCAGGACCTTTCACTGAACCGCTACCATCAGCATCGACGTCTGTCATTCGTACCCACAAACCTGAAGCTCGTTCTGGCCACTGCCCTCTTGTCAGAGTCGGATCAGAACGCTAAATGTCACTCAATTTTCCGCAGACTCCTTACCTTACAACTAATGCCAACCCTATCCCTGGTGCCAGGATCTGACACTTCACCTTCATCATTGATGTCACACTCACTTAACCTTAAACCTTAAACTTATTCTTGCACAAAACCTCACATCAGAGATGGATCCGAATTCTAACTGCAACCCTATCTCACCCGTACTCCTTATCGAACACATAACCCTAACCCTAGATCTGACCCTTGAACCAGAATCTTCACCTTCACCGTTGCTATCAACTATGACTCCCTTAATCCTCTGACTCGATCTCACACTCACACTCAATTCAGAATTTTTCGCAAATTCTGTCCATAACCATATTTTCTGCATAGACCTTTAGTTACAGAAAACCCTAACCCTAGCCCCGGATCCTTAACCTGAATGCTCACCATCAGCATCGGTGTCACCGATGCCACATCTTGATGATGAAGTCCAAGCTGGCCTTCACCCACACGTCAGAGTAGGATGCTTAATCTAAACATAACCACATCCACCGCATAAACTTTAGACAATTGCCTAACCCTAACCCTAGCACATTCCTGTGACCTGAGCCTCCAAAATCATCATGGACGTCACCCTTGCCTCACTGCGACTCAATTGGACAGTTGCCCTAAACTTGGAGAAGGACCCTCAGTCTAAACGTACCAATTGCCTGCCCCTACAGCTTTCCAAAAACCTAACCCTAACACTACCCCTGGCTCGGGGTCCTGACACCTCACCTTGACCATTGACGTCATCCATGCCTCACCATAAACCTGATCCACCATCTTGCGCACCCTGTCACATCAGACTCAGAAGCTAACTCTATCCGTAAAGAGAATGATTCTGTATACCAGAGAGAACACAGAATTTTAACCCTGAAACTGATGCCTGCACCTGTATACAGAGTGTCAGCATCGGAGACACCCAGGGATCTCCCAACACGGAAACACAATTTCACAGTCACAGTCACATCAGAGCTAGACCTTAAGTCTTATAATTAACTTATTCTTTCTGTACTAGAGCCCGAACCAGTAATTCTAACCCTAGCCATGACTCTTGGACATGCCCCTTAATCGTAACCATTGGCATCACTCACGCTTCATCGTAATCCTTTACCTCAATCCCGCACTTGCCCTCCCATCAGAGAGAAACCTGAAGCCTTTCCATAACCCTATCCTTCCTGTACACCTTACAGAACAAAACTAAACTTACTCTAGCCCTTGGAACTATACCTGAACCGACACCATCAGCTTCAACGTCTGTCATGCCGCACCATAAGCCTGAATCTCAAGGTCGCCGTCACCCTCACGTCAGGGACAGATGAGAACTCTAAATGTAACTGCATAATCCTGTCAATCTTACTGAACACCTAACCCTAACCCTAGTGCCAAGCCCTGGACTAGATTTTTCACCCGCAGCAATGATGTCAACTACGACACATCTTAATTCGGAGCTTGAATCTCACACTCGCACTGACATCAGAAGAGAACCCTAATTCTTTCGGAAACCGTCTTTTCCGCACTGATTTTCTCTTACAGATAACCCTAGGCGTATCCCAGGCCCCTTTCACTGAACCGCCACCATCAGCATCGACGTCTGTCATTCCTCCCCATAATCCTGAAGCTCGTTCTGGACGCTGCCCTCATGTCACAGTCGGATCAGTACTCTAACTGTCACTCAATCTGCAGCATACTCCTTACCTTACAACTAATGCTGACCCTATCCCTGGTACCGGGATCTGACACTTCACCTTCATCATTGTTGTGACCCTCACTTCACCTGAAACTTAAACTTATTCTTGCACTCACCCTCATATCAGAGGCGGATCCGAATTCTAACTGCAACCCTACTTCACCCGTACTCCTTATCAAACCCATAACCCTACCCTAGATCTGAACCTTGAATCAGATTATTCACCTTCATCGTTGCTACCCACTATGACACCCTTAATGGTGTGACTCGATCTCACACTCGCCCTCAATTTAGAATTGCACCCTAATTCTGTCCATAACCATATTATCTGCATAAACCTGCATAGACCTTTCCTTACAGAAAACTCTAACCCTGGAACAGGTTCCTTTACCTGCATGCTCACCACCAGCATTGATGTCACCGATGCCATACCTTAATGATGAAGTCCAAACTGGCCTTCACCCACACGTCAGAGTAGGATCCTCTATCTAAACATAACCACATCCACGGCATAAACTAAAACAATTCCCTATCCCTAACCCTAGCACATACCTGTGGCCTGACCATCCATAATCTCCATGGATGTGACCCTTGCCTCATTGTAAGCCTGAGACTGAATTGGACAGTTGCCCTAACCTTGCAGAAGGACCCTCAGTCTAAACGTACCAACACCCTGCCCCTACGGCTTTCCAAAATCCTAACCCTAACCCTAGCCCTGGCTCGTGGTCCTGACACCTCACCTTGACCATTGATGTCAACCATGCCTCACCATAAACCTGATCCACCATCTTGCACTCCCTTTCTCATCAGAACTAGAAGCCAACTCTATCCATAAAGCCAATGTCTCTGCATACCAGAGAGAACAAAAAATTTTAACTCTACAACTGGTGCCTGGACCTATACACAAAGCGTCATTATCACAAACACCCAGGGATCTCCTCAACACGGAAACGCAAATACACACTCGCACTCACATCAGAGGTAGACCCTAACCCTAATAATTAACTTATCCTTTCTGCACAACAGCCCTAACCTCTATATTCAAAGCCTAGCCATGACTCTTGGACCTGCCCCTTCACCATAACCATTGGCATCACCTGCGCTTCATCGTAATCCTAATCTTCAATCCCGAACGTGCCCTCCCATCGGAGAGAAACTCGAAATTTTTCCATAAACCTATCCTTCTTCTACACCTTACAGAACACAATAAACTTACTCTGGCCCTCGGCATTTTACCTGATCCAAAACCAACAGCCTCAATGTCTGTCTTGCCTCACCATAAGCCTGAAGCTCAAGGTGGCCCTCGCCCTCACTTCAGGGTCAGATGCAAACTCTAAATGTTACTCCACATTCCTGTAAATCTTACTGAACACCTAACCCTAACCCTAGCGCGAAGCCTTGGACTAGATTCTTCACCTACAACATTGATGTCAACTAAGACACATCTTAACTCGGAGCCTGAATTTCACATTCTCAATCACAACAGAAGAGAACCCTTATTCTCTCGGTAACCGTCTCTTCCGCAGAGATTTTCTCTTACAGATAGCCCTAACCCTCTCTCAGGACCCTTTCACTGAACCGCTACCGTCAGCATCGACGTCTGTCATTCGTTCCCACAACCCTGAAGCTCGTTCTGGCCACTGCCCTCTTGTCAGAGTCGGATCAGAACGCTAAATGTCACTCAATTTTCCGCAGACTCCTTACCTTACAACTAATGCCTACCCTATCCCTGGTGCCAGGATCTGACACTTCACCTTCATCATTGATGTCACACTCACTTCACCTTAAACCTTAAACTTATTCTTGCACAAAACCTCACATCAGAGGTGGATCCGAATTCTAACTGCAACCCTATCTCACCCGTACTCCTTATCGAACACATAACCCTAACCCTAGATCTGACCCTTGAACCAGAATCTTCACCTTCATCGTTGCTATCAACTATGACTCCCTTAATCCTCTGACTCGATCTCACACTCACACTCAATTCAGAATTTTTCGCAAATTCTGTCCATAACCATATTTTCTGCATAGACCTTTCCTTACAGAAAACCCTAACCCTAGCCCCGGATCCTTAACCTGAATGCTCACCGTCAGCATCGGTGTCACCGATGCCACATTTTGATGCTGAAGTCCAAGCTGGCTTTCACCCACACGTCAGAGTAGGATGCTTAATCTAAACATAACCACATCCACCGCATAAACTTTAGACAATTGCCTAACCCTAACCATACCACATTCCTGTGACCTGAGCCTCCAAAATCATCATGAACGTCACCCTTGCCTCACTGCGACTCAATTGGACAGTTGCCCTAAACTTGGAGAAGGACCCTCAGTCTAAACGTACCAATTGCCTGCCCCTACAGCTTTCCAAAAACCTAACCCTAACACTACCCCTGGCTCGGGGTCCTGACACCTCACCTTGACCATTGACGTCATCCATGCCTCACCATAAACCTGATCCACCATCTTGCGCACCCTGTCACATCAGACTCAGAAGCTAACTCTATCCGTAAAGAGAATGTTTCTGTATACCAGAGAGAACACAGAATTTTAACCCTGAAACTGATGCCTGGACCTGTAGACAGAGTGTCAGCATCGGAGACACCCAGGGATCTCCCAACACGGAAACACAATTTCACAGTCACAGTCACATCAGAGCTAGACCTTAAGTCTTATAATTAACTTATTCTTTCTGTACTAGAGACCGAACCAGTAATTCTAACCCTAGCCATGACTCTTGGACATGCCCCTTAATCGTAACCATTGGCATCCCTCACGCTTCATCGTAATCCTTTACCTCAGTCCCGCACTTGCCCTCCCATCAGAGAGAAACCTGAAGCCTTTCCATAACCCTATCCTTCCTGTACACCTTACAGAACAAAACTAAACTTACTCTAGCCCTTGGAACTATACCTGAACCGACACCATCAGCTTCAACGTCTGTCATGCCGCACCATAAGCCTGAATCTCAAGGTCGCCTTCACCCTCACGTCAGGGACAGATGTGAACTCTAAATGTAACTGAATAATCCTGTCAATCTTACTGAACACCTAACCCTAACCCTAGTGCCAAGCCCTGGACTAGATTTTTCACCCGCAGCAATGATGTCAATTACGACACATCTTAATTCGGAGCTTGAATCTCACACTCGCACTGACATCAGAAGAGAACCCTAATTCTTTCGGAAACCGTCTTTTCCGCCCTGATTTTCTCTTACATATAACCCTAAGCGTATCCCAGGCCCCTTTCACTGAACCGCCACCATCAGCATCGACGTCTGTCATTCCTCCCCATAATCCTGAAGCTCGTTCTGGACGCTGCCCTCATGTCAGAGTCGGATCAGTACTCTAACTGTCACTCAATCTGCAGCATACTCCTTACCTTACAACTAATGCTGACCCTATCCCTGGTACCGGGATCTGACACTTCACCTTCATCATTGTTGTGACCCTCACTTCACCTGAAACTTAAACTTATTGTTGCACTCACCCTCACATCAGAGGCGGATCCGAATTCTAACTGCAAACCTACTTCACCCGTACTCCTTATCAAACCCATAACCCTACCCTAGATCTGAACCTTGAATCAGATTATTCACCTTCATCGTTGCTACCCACTATGACACCCTTAATGGTGTGACTCGATCTCACACTCGCCCTCAATTTAGAATTGCACCCTAATTCTGTCCATAACCATATTATCTGCATAAACCTGCATAGACCTTTCCTTACAGAAAACTCTAACCCTGGAACAGGTTCCTTCTCCTGCATGCTCACCACCAGCATTGATGTCACCGATGCCATACCTTAATGATGAAGTCCAAACTGGCCTTCACCCACACGTCAGAGTAGGATCCTCTATCTAAACATAACCACATCCACGGCATAAACTAAAACAATTCCCTATCCCTAACCCTAGCACATACCTGTGGCCTGACCATCAATAATCTCCATGGATGTGACCCGTGCCTCATTGTAAGCCTGCGACTGAATTGGACAGTTGCCCTAACCTTGCAGAAGGACCCTCAGTCTAAACGTACCAATACCCTGCCCCTACGGCTTTCAAAAATCCTAACCCTAACCCTAGCCCTGGCTCGTGGTCCTGACACCTCACCTTGACCATTGACGTCAACCATGCCTCACCATAAACCTGATCCACCATCTTGCACTCCCTTTCTCATCAGAACTAGAAGCCAACTCTATCCATAAAGCCACTGTCTCTGCATACCAGAGAGAACAAAAAATTTTAACTCTAAAACTGGTGCCTGGACCTATACACAAAGCGTCTTTATCACAAACACCCAGGTATCTCCTCAACACGGAAACGCAAATTCACACTCGCACTCACATCAGAGGTAGACCCTCACCCTAATAATTAACTTATCCTTTCTGCACAACAGCCCTAACCTCTATATTCAAAGCCTAGCCATGACTCTTGGACCTGCCCCTTCACCATAACCATTGGCATCACCTGCGCTTCATCGTAATCCTAATCTTCAATCCCGAACGTGCCCTCCCATCGGAGAGAAACTCGAAATTTTTCCATAAACCTATCCTTCTTCTACACCTTACAGAACACAATAAACTTACTCTAGCCCTCGGCATTTTACCTGATCCAAAACCAACAGCCTCAGTGTCTGTCTTGCCGCACCATAAGCCTGAAGCTCAAGGTGGCCCTCGCCCTCACTTCAGGGTCAGATGCAAACTCTAAATGTTACTCCACAGTCCTGTAAATCTTACTGAACACCTAACCCTAACCCTAGCGCGAAGCCTTGGACTAGATTCTTCACCTACAACATTGATGTCAACTAAGACACATCTTAACTCGGAGCCTGAATTTCACATTCTCAATCACAACAGAAGAGAACCCTTATTCTCTCGGTAACCGTCTCTTCCGCAGAGATTTTCTCTTACAGATAGCCCTAACCCTCTCCCAGGACCCTTTCACTGAACCGCTACCATCAGCATCGACGTCTGTCATTCGTTCCCACAACCCTGAAGCTCGTTCTGGCCACTGCCCTCTTGTCAGAGTCGGATCAGAACGCTAAATGTCACTCAATTTTCCGCAGACTCCTTACCTTACAACTAATGCCAACCCTATCCCTGGTGCCAGGATCTGACACTTCACCTTCATCATTGATGTCACACTCACTTCACCTTAAACCTTAAACTTATTCTTGCACAAAACCTCACATCAGAGGTGGATCCGAATTCTAACTGCAACCCTATCTCACCCGTACTCCTTATCGAACACATAACCCTAACCCTAGATCTGACCCTTGAACCAGAATCTTCACCTTCACCGTTGCTATCAACTATGACTCCCTTAATCCTCTGACTCGATCTCACACTCACACTCAATTCAGAATTTTTCGCAAATTCTGTCCATAACCATATTTTCTGCATAGACCTTTCCTTACAGAAAACCCTAACCCTAGCCCCGGATCCTTAACCTGAATGCTCACCGTCAGCATCGGTGTCACCTATGCCACATCTTGATGATGAAGTCCAAGCTGGCCTTCACCCACACGTCAGAGTAGGATGCTTAACCTAAACATAACCACATCCACCGCATAAACTTTACACAATTGCCTAACCCTAACCCTAGCACATTCCTGTGACCTGAGCCTCCAAAATCATCATGGACGTCACCCTTGCCTGACTGCGACTCAGTTGGACAGTTGCCCTAAACTTGGAGAAGGACCCTCAGTCTAAACGTACCAATTGCCTGCCCCTACAGCTTTCCAAAAACCTAACCCTAACACTACCCCTGGCTCGGGCTCCTGAGACGTCACCTTGACCATTGACGTCATCCATGCCTCACCATAAACCTGATCCACCATCTTGCGCACCCTGTCACATCAGACTCAGAAGCTAACTCTATCCGTAAAGAGAATGTTTCTGTATACCAGAGAGAACACAGAATTTTAACCCTGAAACTGATGCCTGGACCTGTAGACAGAGTGTCAGCATCGGAGACACCCAGGGATCTGCCAACACGGAAACACAATTTCACAGTCCCAGTCACATCAGAGCTAGACCTTAAGTCTTATAATTAACTTATTCTTTCTGTACTAGAGCCCGAACCAGTAATTCTAACCCTAGCCATGACTCTTGGACATGCCCCTTAATCGTAACCATTGGCATCACTCACGCTTCATCGTAATCCTTTACCTTAATCCCGCACTTGCCCTCCCATCAGAGAGAAACCTGAAGCCTTTCCATAACCCTATCCTTCCTGTACACCTTACAGAACAAAACTAAACTTACTCTAGCCCTTGGAAGTATACCTGAACCGACACCATCAGCTTCAACGTTTGTCATGCCGCACCATAAGCCTGAATCTCAAGGTCGCCGTCACCCTCACGTCAGGGACAGATGCGAACTCTAAATGTAACTGCATAATCCTGTCAATCTTACTGAACACCTAACCCTAACCCTAGTGCCAAGCCCTGGACTAGATTTTTCACCCGCAGCAATGATGTCAACTACGACACATCTTAATTCGGAGCTTGAATCTCACACTCGCACTGACATCAGAAGAGAACCCTAATTCTTTCGGAAACCGTCTTTTCCGCACTGATTTTCTCTTACAGATAACCCTAAGCGTATCCCAGGCCCCTTTCACTGAACCGCCACCATCAGCATCGACGTCTGTCATTCCTCCCCATAATCCTGAAGCTCGTTCTGGACGCTGCCCTCATGTCAGAGTCGGATCAGTACTCTAACTGTCACTCAATCTGCAGCATACTCCTTACCTTACAACTAATGCTGACCCTATCCCTGGTACCGGGATCTGACACTTCACCTTCATCATTGTTGTGAACCTCACTTCACCTGAAACTTAAACTTTTTCTTGAACTCACCCTCACATCAGAGGCGGATCCGAATTCTAACTGCAACCTTACTTCACCCGTACTCCTTATCAAACCCATAACCCTACCCTAGATCTGAACCTTGAATCAGATTATTCACCTTCATCGTTGCTACCCACTATGACACCCTTAATGGTGTGACTCGATCTCACACTCGCCCTCAATTTAGAATTGCACCCTAATTCTGTCCATAACCATATTATCTGCATAAACCTGCATACACCTTTCCTTACAGAAAACTCTAACCCTAGAACAGGTTCCTTTACCTGCATGCTCACCACCAGCATTGATGTCACCGATGCCATACCTTAATGATGAAGTCCAAACTGGCCTTCACCCACACGTCAGAGTAGGATCCTCTATCTAAACATAACCACATCCACGGCATAAACTAAAACAATTCCCTATCCCTAACCCTAGCACATACCTGTGGCCTGACCTTCCATAATCTCCATGGATGTGACCCTTGCCTCATTGTAAGCCTGCGACTGAATTGGACAGTTGCCCTAACCTTGCAGAAGGACCGTCAGTCTAAACGTACCAATACCCTGCCCCTACGGCTTTCCAAAATCCTAACCCTAACCCTAGCCCTGGCTCGTGGTCCTGACACCTCACCTTGACCATTGACGTCAACCATGCCTCACCATAAACCTGATCCACCATCTTGCACTCCCTTTCTCATCAGAACTAGAAGCCAACTCTATCCATAAAGCCACTGTCTCTGCATACCAGAGAGAACAAAAAATTTTAACTCTAAAACTGGTGCCTGGACCTATACACAAAGCGTCTTTATCACAAACACCCAGGGATCTCCTCAACACGGAAACGCAAATTCACACTCGCACTCACATCAGAGGTAGACCCTAACCCTAATAATTAACTTATCCTTTCTGCACAACAGCCCTAACCTCTATATTCAAAGCCTAGCCATGACTCTTGGACCTGCCCCTTCACCATAACCATTGGCATCACCTGCGCTTCATCGAAATCCTAATCTTCAATCCCGAACGTGCCCTCCCATCGGAGAGAAACTCGAAATTTTTCCATAAACCTATCCTTCTTCTACACCTTACAGAACACAATAAACTTACTCTAGCCCTCGGCATTTTACCTGATCCAAAACCAACAGCCTCAATGTCTGTCTTGCTGCACCATAAGCCTGAAGCTCAAGGTGGCCCTCGCCCTCACTTCAGGGTCAGATGCAAACTCTAAATGTTACTCCACAGTCCTGTAAATCTTACTGAACACCTAACCCTAACCCTAGCGCGAAGCCTTGGACTAGATTCTTCACCTACAACATTGATGTCAACTAAGACACATCTTAACTCGGAGCCTGAATTTCACATTCTCAATCACAACAGAAGAGAACCCTTATTCTCTCGGTAACCGTCTCTTCCGCAGAGATTTTCTCTTACAGATAGCCCTAACCCTCTCCCAGGACCCTTTCACTGAACCGCTACCATCAGCATCGACGTCTGTCATTCGTTCCCACAACCCTGAAGCTCGTTCTGGCCACTGCCCTCTTGTCAGAGTCGGATCAGAACGCTAAATGTCACTCAATTTTCCGCAGACTCCTTACCTTACAACTAATGCCAACCCTATCCCTGGTGCCAGGATCTGACACTTCACCTTCATCATTGATGTCACACTCACTTCACCTTAAACCTTAAACTTATTCTTGCCCAAAACCTCACATCAGAGGTGGATCCGAATTCTAACTGCAACCCTATCTCACCCGTACTCCTTATCGAACACATAAACCTAACCCTAGATCTGACCCTTGAACCAGAATCTTCACCTTCACCGTTGCTATCAACTATGACTCCCTTAATCCTCTGACTCGATCTCACACTCACACTCAATTCAGAATTTTTCGCAAATTCTGTCCATAACCATATTTTCTGCATAGACCTTTCCTTACAGAAAACCCTAACCCTAGCCCCGGATCCTTAACCTGAATGCTCACCGTCAGCATCGGTGTCACCGATGCCACATCTTGATGATAAAGTCCAAGCTGGCCTTCACCCACACGTCAGAGTAGGATGCTTAATCTAAACATAACCACATCCACCGCATAAACTTTAGACAATTGCCTAACCCTAACCCTAGCACATTCCTGTGACCTGAGCCTCCAAAATCATCATGGACGTCACCCTTGCCTCACTGCGACTCAATTGGACAGTTGCCCTAAACTTGGAGAAGGACCCTCAGTCTAAACGTACCAATTGCCTGCCCCTACAGCTTTCCAAAAACCTAACCCTAACACTACCCCTGGCTCGGGCTCCTGAGACCTCACCTTGACCATTGACGTCATCCATGCCTCACCATAAACCTGATCCACCATCTTGCGCACGCTGTCACATCAGACTCAGAAGCTAACTCTATCCGTAAAGAGAATGTTTCTGTATACCAGAGAGAACACAGAATTTTAACCCTGAAACTGATGCCTGGACCTGTAGACAGAGTGTCAGCATCGGAGACACCCAGGGATCTCCCAACACGGAAACACAATTTCACAGTCACAGTCACATCAGAGCTAGACCTTAAGTCTTATAATTAACTTATTCTTTCTGTACTAGAGCCCGAACCAGTAATTCTAACCCTAGCCATGACTCTTGGACATGCCCCTTAATCGTAACCATTGGCCTCACTCACGCTTCATCGTAATCCTTTACCTCAATCCCGCACTTGCCCTCCCATCAGAGAGAAACCTGAAGCCTTTCCATAACCCTATCCTTCCTGTACACCTTACAGAACAAAACTAAACTTACTCTAGCCCTTGGAACTATACCTGAACCGACACCATCAGCTTCAACGTCTGTCATGCCGCACCATAAGCCTGAATCTCAAGGTCGCCGTCACCCTCACGTCAGGGACAGATGCGAACTCTAAATGTAACTGCATAATCCTGTCAATCTTACTGAACACCTAACCCTAACCCTAGTGCCAAGCCCTGGACTAGATTTTTCACCCGCAGCAATGATGTCAACTACGACACATCTTAATTCGGAGCTTGAATCTCACACTCGCACTGACATCAGAAGAGAACCCTAATTCTTTCGGAAACCGTCTTTTCCGCACTGATTTTCTCTTACAGATAACCCTAGGCGTATCCCAGGCCCCTTTCACTGAACCGCCACCATCAGCATCGACGTCTGTCATTCCTCCCCATAATCCTGAAGCTCGTTCTGGACGCTGCCCTCATGTCAGATTCGGATCAGTACTCTAACTGTCTCTCAATCTGCAGCATACACTTTACCTTACAACTAATGCTGACCCTATCCCTGGTACCGGGATCTGACACTTCACCTTCATCATTGTTGTGACCCTCACTTCACCTGAAACTTAAACTTATACTTGCACTCACCCTCACATCAGAGGCGGATCCGAATTCTAACTGCAACCCTACCTCACCCGTACTCCTTATCAAACCCATAACCCTACCCTAGATCTGAACCTTGAATCAGATTATTCACCTTCATCGTTGCTACCCACTATGACACCCTTAATGGTGTGACTCGATCTCACACTCGCCCTCAATTTAGAATTGCACCCTAATTCTGTCCATAACCATATTATCTGCATAAACCTGCATACACCTTTCCTTACAGAAAACTCTAACCCTGGAACAGGTTCCTTTACCTGCATGCTCACCACCAGCATTGATGTCACCGATGCCATACCTTAATGATGAAGTCCAAACTGGCCTTCACCCACACGTCAGAGTAGGATCCTCTATCTAAACATAACCACATCCACGGCATAAACTAAATCAATTCCCTATCCCTAACCCTAGCACATACCTGTGGCCTGACCATCCATAATCTCCATGGATGTGACCCTTGCCTCATTGTAAGCCTGCGACTGAATTGGACAGTTGCCCTAACATTGCAGAAGGACCCTCAGTCTAAACGTACCAATACCCTGCCCCTACGACTTTCCAAAAACCTAACCCTAACCCTAGCCCTGGCTCGTGGTCCTGACACCTCACCTTGACCATTGACGTCAACCATGCCTCACCATAAACCTGATCCACCATCTTGCACTCTCTTTCTCATCAGAACTAGAAGCCAACTGTATCCATAAAGCCACTGTCTCTGCATACCAGAGAGAACAAAAAATTTTAACTCTAAAACTGGTGCTTGGACCTATACACAAAGCGTCATTATCACAAACACCCAGGGATCTCCTCAACACGGAAACGCAAATTCACACTCGCACTCACATCAGAGGTAGACCCTAACCCTAATAATTAACTTATCCTTTCTGCACAACAGCCCTAACCTCTATATTCAAAGCCTAGCCATGACTCTTGGACCTGCCCCTTCACCATAACCATTGGCATCACCTGCGCTTCATCGTAATCCTAATCTTCAATCCCGAACGTGCCCTCCCATCGGAGAGAAACTCGAAATTTTTCCATAAACCTATCCTTCTTCTACACCTTACAGAACACAATAAACTTACTCTAGCCCTCGGCATTTTACCTGATCCAAAACCAACAGCCTCAATGTCTGTCTTGCCGCACCATAAGCCTGAAGCTCAAGGTGGCCCTCGCCCTCACTTCAGGGTCAGATGCAAACTCTAAATGTTACTCCACATTCCTGTAAATCTTACTGAACACCTAACCCTAACCCTAGCGTGAAGCCTTGGACTAGATTCTTCACCTACAACATTTATGTCAACTAAGACACATCTTAACTCGGAGCCTGAATTTCACATTCTCAATCACAACAGAAGAGAACCCTTATTCTCTCGGTAACCGTCTCTTCCGCAGAGATTTTCTCTTACAGATAGCCCTAACCCTCTCCCAGGACCCTTTCACTGAACCGCTACAATCAGCATCGACGTCTGTCATTCGTTCCCACAACCCTGAAGCTCGTTCTGGCCACTGCCCTCTTGTCAGAGTCGGATCAGAACGCTAAATGTCACTCAATTTTCCGCAGACTCCTTACCTTACAACTAATGCCAACCCTATCCCTGGTGCCAGGATCTGACACTTCACCTTCATCATTGATGTCACACTCACTTCACCTTAAACCTTAAACTTATTCTTGCCCAAAACCTCACATCAGAGGTGGATCCGAATTCTAACTGCAACCCTATCTCACCCGTACTCCTTATCGAACACATAACCCTAACCCTAGATCTGACCCTTGAACCAGAATCTTCACCTTCACCGTTGCTATCAACTATGACTCCCTTAATCCTCTGACTCGATCTCACACTCACACTCAATTCAGAATTTTTCGCAAATTCTGTCCATAACCATATTTTCTGCATAGACTATTCCTTACAGAAAATCCTAACCCTAGCCCCGGATCCTTAACCTGAATGCTCACCGTCAGCATCGGTGTCACCGATGCCACATCTTGATGATGAAGTCCAAGCTGGCCTTCACCCACACGTCAGAGTAGGATGCTTAATCTAAACATAACCACATCCACCGCATAAACTTTAGACAATTGCCTAACCCTAACCCTAGCACATTCCTGTGACCTGAGCCTCCAAAATCATCATGTACGTCACCCTTGCCTCACTGCGACTCAATTGGACAGTTGCCCTAAACTTGGAGAAGGACCCTCAGTCTAAACGTACCAATTGCCTGCCCCTACAGCTTTCCAAAAACCTAAACCTTACACTACCCCTGGCTCGGGGTCCTGACACCTCACCTTGACCATTGACGTCATCCATGCCTCACCATAAACCTGATCCACCATCTTGCGCACCCTGTCACATCAGACTCAGAAGCTAACTCTATCCGTAAAGAGAATGTTTCTGTATACCAGAGAGAACACAGAATTTTAACCCTGAAACTGATGCCTGGACCTGTAGACAGAGTGTCAGCATCGGAGACACCCAGGGATCTCCCAACACGGAAACACAATTTGACAGTCACAGTCACATCAGAGCTAGACCTTTAGTCTTATAATTAACTTATTCTTTCTGTACTAGAGCCCGAACCAGTAATTCTAACCCTAGCCATGACTCTTGGACATGCCCCTTAATCGTAACCATTGGCCTCACTCACGCTTCATCGTAATCCTTTACCTCAATCCCGCACTTGCCCTCCCATCAGAGAGAAACCTGAAGCCTTTCCATAACCCTATCCTTCCTGTACACCTTACAGAACAAAACTAAACTTACTCTAGCCCTTGGAACTATACCTGAACCGACACCATCAGCTTCAACGTCTGTCATGCCGCACCATAAGCCTGAATCTCAAGGTCGCCGTCACCCTCACGTCAGGGACAGATGCGAACTCTAAATGTAACTGCATAATCCTGTCAATCTTACTGAACACCTAACCCTAACCCTAGTGCCAAGCCCTGGACTAGATTTTTCACCCGCAGCAATGATGTCAACTACGACACATCTTAATTCGGAGCTTGAATCTCACACTCGCACTGACATCAGAAGAGAACCCTAATTCTTTCGGAAACCGTCTTTTCCGCACTGATTTTCTCTTACAGATAACCCTAGGCGTATCCCAGGCCCCTTTCACTGAACCGCCACCATCAGCATCGACGTCTGTCATTCCTCCCCATAATCCTGAAGCTCGTTCTGGACGCTGCCCTCATGTCAGAGTCGGATCAGTACTCTAACTGTCACTCAATCTGCAGCATACTCCTTACCTTACAACTAATGCTGACCCTATCCCTGGTACCGGGATCTGACACTTCACCTTCATCATTGTTGTGACCCTCACTTCACCTGAAACTTAAACTTATACTTGCACTCACCCTCACATCAGAGGCGGATCCGAATTCTAACTGCAACCCTACCTCACCCGTACTCCTTATCAAACCCATAACCCTACCCTAGATCTGAACCTTGAATCAGATTATTCACCTTCATCGTTGCTACCCACTATGACACCCTTAATGGTGTGACTCGATCTCACACTCGCCCTCAATTTACAATTGCACCCTAATTCTGTCCATAACCATATTATCTGCATAAACCTGCATACACCTTTCCTTACAGAAAACTCTAACCCTGGAACAGGTTCCTTTACCTGCATGCTCACCACCAGCATTGATGTCACCGATGCCATACCTTAATGATGAAGTCCAAACTGGCCTTCACCCACACGTCAGAGTAGGATCCTCTATCTAAACATAACCACATCCACGGCATAAACTAAAACAATTCCCTATCCCTAACCCTAGCACATACCTGTGGCCTGACCTTCCATAATCTCCATGGATGTGACCTTTGCCTCATTGTAAGCCTGCGACTGAATTGGACAGTTGCCCTAACCTTGCAGAAGGACCCTCAGTCTAAACGTACCAATACCCTGCCCCTACGGCTTTCCAAAATCCTAACCCTAACCCTAGCCCTGGCTCGTGGTCCTGACACCTCACCTTGACCATTGACGTCAACCATGCCTCACCATAAACCTGATCCACCATCTTGCACTCCCTTTCTCATCAGAACTAGAAGCCAACTCTATCCATAAAGCCACTGTCTCTGCATACCAGAGAGAACAAAAAATTTTAACTCTAAAACTGGTGCCTGGACCTATACACAAAGCGTCTTTATCACAAACACCCAGGGATCTCCTCAACACGGAAACGCAAATTCACACTCGCACTCACATCAGAGGTAGACCCTAACCCTAATAATTAACTTATCCTTTCTGCACAACAGCCCTAACCTCTATATTCAAAGCCTAGCCATGACTCTTGGACCTGCCCCTTCACCATAACCATTGGCATCACCTGCGCTTCATCGTAATCCTAATCTTCATTCCCGAACGTGCCCTCCCATCGGAGAGAAACTCGAAATTTTTCCATAAACCCATCCTTCTTCTACACCTTACAGAACACAATAAACTTACTCTAGCCCTCGGCATTTTACCTGATCCAAAACCAACAGCCTCAATGTCTGTCTTGCCGCACCATAAGCCTGAAGCTCAAGGTGGCCCTCGCCCTCACTTCAGGGTCAGATGCAAACTCTAAATGTTACTCCACATTCCTGTAAATCTTACTGAACACCTAACCCTAACCCTAGCGCGAAGCCTTGGACTAGATTCTTCACCTACAACATTGATGTCAACTAAGACACATCTTAACTCGGAGCCTGAATTTCACATTCTCAATCACAACAGAAGAGAACCCTTATTCTCTCGGTAACCGTCTCTTCCGCAGAGATTTTCTCTCACAGATAGCCCTAACCCTCTCCCAGGACCCTTTCACTGAACCGCTACCATCAGCATCGACGTCTGTCATTCGTTCCCACAACCCTGAAGCTCGTTCTGGCCACTGCCCTCTTGTCAGAGTCGGATCAGAACGCTAAATGTCACTCAATTTTCCGCAGACTCCTTACCTTACAACTAATGCCAACCCTATCCCTGGTGCCAGGATCTGACACTTCACCTTCATCATTGATGTCACACTCACTTCACCTTAAACCTTAAACTTATTCTTGCACAAAACCTCACATCAGAGGTGGATCCGAATTCTAACTGCAACCCTATCTCACCCGTACTCCTTATCGAACACATAACCCTAACCCTAGATCTGACCCTTGAACCAGAATCTTCACCTTCACCGTTGCTATCAACTATGACTCCCTTAATCCTCTGACTCGATCTCACACTCACACTCAATTCAGAATTTTTCGCAAATTCTGTCCATAACCATATTTTCTGCATAGACCTTTCCTTACAGAAAACCCTAACCCTAGCCCCGGATCCTTAACCTGAATGCTCACCATCAGCATCGGTGTCACCGATGCCACATCTTGATGATGAAGTCCAAGCTGGCCTTCACCCACACGTCAGAGTAGGATGCTTAATCTAAACATAACCGCATCCACCGCATAAACTTTAGACAATTGCCTAACCCTAACCCTAGCACATTCCTGTGACCTGAGCCTCCAAAATCATCATGTACGTCACCCTTGCCTCACTGCGACTCAATTGGACAGTTGCCCTAAACTTGGAGAAGGACCCTCAGTCTAAACGTACCAATTGCCTGCCCCTACAGCTTTCCAAAAACCTAACCCTAACACTACCCCTGGCTCAGGGTCCTGACACCTCACCTTAACCATTGACGTCATCCATGCCTCACCATAAACCTGATCCACCATCTTGCGCACCCTGTCACATCAGACTCAGAAGCTAACTCTATCCGTAAAGAGAATGTTTCTGTATACCAGAGAGAACACAGAATTTTACCCCTGAAACTGATGCCTGGACCTGTAGACAGAGTGTCAGCATCGGAGACACCCAGGGATCTCCCAACACGGAAACACAATTTCACAGTCACAGTCACATCAGAGCTAGACCTTAAGTCTTATAATTAACTTATTCTTTCTGTACTAGAGCCCGAACCAGTAATTCTAACCCTAGCCATGACTCTTGGACATGCCCCTTAATCGTAACCATTGGCATCACTCATGCTTCATCGTAATCCTTTACCTCAATCCCGCACTTGCCCTCCCATCAGAGAGAAACCTGAAGCCTTTCCATAACCCTATCCTTCCTGTACACCTTACAGAACAAAACTAAACTTACTCTAGCCCTTGGAACTATACCTGAACCGACACCATCAGCTTCAACGTCTGTCATGCCGCACCATAAGCCTGAATCTCAAGGTCGCCGTCACCCTCACGTCAGGGACAGATGCGAACTCTAAATGTAACTGCATAATCCTGTCAATCTTACTGAACACCTAACCCTAACCCTAACCCTAGTGCCAAGCCCTGGACTAGATTTTTCACCCGCAGCAATGATGTCAACTACGACACATCTTAATTCGGAGCTTGAATCTCACACTCGCACTGACATCAGAAGAGAACCCTAATTCTTTCGGAAACCGTCTTTTCCGCACTGATTTTCTCTTACAGATAACCCTAGGCGTATCCCAGGCCCCTTTCACTGAACCGCCACCATCAGCATCGACGTCTGTCATTCCTCCCCATAATCCTGAAGCTCGTTCTGGACGCTGCCCTCATGTCAGAGTCGGATCAGTACTCTAACTGTCACACAATCTGCAGCATACTCCTTACCTCACAACTAATGCTGACCCTACCCTGGTACCGGGATCTGACACTTCACCTTCATCATTGTTGTGACCCTCACTTCACCTGAAACTTAAACTTATTCTTGCACTCACCCTCACATCAGAGGCGGATCCAAATTCTAACTGCAACCCTACCTCACCCGTACTCCTTATCAAACCCATAACCCTACCCTAGAACTGAACCTTGAATCAGATTATTCACCTTCATCGTTGCTACCCACTATGACACCCTTAATGGTGTGACTCGATCTCACATTCGCCCTCAATTTAGAATTGCACCCTAATTCTGTCCATAACCATATTATCTGCATAAAGCTGCATAGACCTTTCCTTACAGAAAACTCTAACCCTGGAACAGGTTCCTTTACCTGCATGCTCACCACCAGCATTGATGTCACCGATGCCATACCTTAATGATGAAGTCCAAACTGGCCTTCACCCACACGTCAGAGTAGGATCCCCTATCTAAACATAACCACATCCACGGCATAAACTAAAACAATTCCCTATCCCTAACCCTAGCACATACCTGTGGC
Source organism: Manis javanica (assembly GCF_040802235.1). Lineage (NCBI taxonomy): Eukaryota > Metazoa > Chordata > Mammalia > Pholidota > Manidae > Manis > Manis javanica. The sequence continues at coordinate 35,239,861 of NC_133169.1, read as the reverse complement.
CTGACCATCCATAATCTCCATGGATGTGACCCTTGCCTCATTGTCAGCCTGCGACTGAATTGGACAGTTGCCCTAACCTTGCAGAAGGACCCTCAGTCTAAACGTACCAATACCCTGCCCCTACGGCTTTCAAAATCCTAACCCTAACCCTAGCCCTGGCTCGTGGTCCTGACACCTCACCTTGACCATTGACGTCAACCATGCCTCACCATAAACCTGATCCACCATCTTGCACTCCCTTTCTCATCAGAACTAGAAGCCAACTCTATCCATAAAGCCACTGTTTCTGCATACCAGAGAGAACAAAAAATTTTAACTCTAAAACTGCTGCCTGGACCTATACACAAAGCGTCATTATCACAAACACCCAGGGATCTCCTCAACACGGAAACGCAAATTCACACTCGCACTCACATCAGAGGTAGACCCTAACCCTAATAATTAACTTATCCTTTCTGCACAACAGCCCTAACCTCTATATTCAAAGCCTAGCCATGACTCTTGGACCTGCCCCTTCACCATAACCGTTGTCATCACCTGCGCTTCATCGTAATCCTAATCTTCAATCCCGAACGTGCCCTCCCATCGGAGAGAAACTCGAAATTTTTCCATAAACCTATCCTTCTTCTACACCTTACAGAACACAATAAACTTACTCTAGCCCTCGGCATTTTACCTGATCCAAAACCAACAGCCTCAATGTCTGTCTTGCCGCACCATAAGCCTGAAGCTCAAGGTGGCCCTCGCCCTCACTTCAGGGTCAGATGCAAACTCTAAATGTTACTCCACATTCCTGTAAATCTTACTGAACACCTAACCCTAACCCTAGCGCGAAGCCTTGGATTAGATTCTTCACCTACAACATTGATGTCAACTAAGACACATCTTAACTCGGAGCCTGAATTTCACATTCTCAATCACAACAGAAGAGAACCCTTATTCTCTCGGTAACCGTCTCTTCCGCAGAGATTTTCTCTTACACATAGCCCTAACCCTCTCCCAGGACCCTTTCACTGAACCGCTACCATCAGCATCGACGTCTGTCATTCGTTCCCACAACCCTGAGGCTCGTTCTGGCCACTGCCCTCTTGTCAGAGTCGGATCAGAACGCTAAATGTCACTCAATTTTCCGCAGACTCCTTACCTTACAACTAATGCCAACCCTATCCCTGGTGCCAGGATCTGACACTTCACCTTCATCATTGATGTCACACTCACTTCACCTTAAACCTTAAACTTATTCTTGCCCAAAACCTCACATCAGAGGTGGATCCGAATTCTAACTGCAACCCTATCTCACCCGTACTCCTTATCGAACACATAACCCTAACCCTAGATCTGACCCTTGAACCAGAATCTTCACCTTCACCGTTGCTATCAACTATGACTCCCTTAATCCTCTGACTCGATCTCACACTCACACTCAATTCAGAATTTTTCGCAAATTCTGTCCATAACCATATTTTCTGCATAGACCTTTCCTTACAGAAAACCCTAACCCTAGCCCCGGATCCTTAACCTGAATGCTCACCGTCAGCATCGGTGTCACCGATGCCACATCTTGATGATGAAGTCCAAGCTGGCCTTCACCCACACGTCAGAGTAGGATGCTTAATCTAAACATAACCACATCCACCGCATAAACTTTAGACAATTGCCTAACCCTAACCCTAGCACATTCCTGTGACCTGAGCCTCCAAAATCATGAAGGACGTCACCCTTGCCTCACTGCGACTCAATTGGACAGTTGCCCTAAACTTGGAGAAGGACCCTCAGTCTAAACGTACCAATTGCCTGCCCCTACAGCTTTCCAAAGACCTAACCCTAACACTACCCCTGGCTCGGGCTCCTGAGACCTCACCTTGACCATTGACGTCATCCATGCCTCACCATAAACCTGATCCACCATCTTGCGCACCCTGTCACATCAGACTCAGAAGCTAACTCTATCCGTAAAGAGAATGTTTCTGTATACCAGAGAGAACACAGAATTTTAACCCTGCAACTGATGCCTGGACCTGTATACAGAGTGTCAGCATCGGAGACACCCAGGGATCTCCCAACACGGAAACACAATTTGACAGTCACAGTCACATCAGAGCTAGACCTTAAGTCTTATAATTAACTTATTCTTTCTGTACTAGAGCCCGAACCAGTAATTCTAACCCTAGCCATGACTCTTGGACATGCCCCTTAATCGTAACCATTGGCATCACTCACGCTTCATCTTAATAATTTACCTCAATCCCGCACTTGCCCTCCCATCAGAGAGAAACCTGAAGCCTTTCCATAACCCTATCCTTCCTGTACACCTTACAGAACAAAACTAAACTTACTCTAGCCCTTGGACCTATACCTGAACCGACACCATCAGCTTCAACGTCTGTCATGCCGCACCATAAGCCTGAATCTCAAGGTCGTCGTAACCCTCACGTCAGGGACAGATGCGAACTCTAAATGTAACTGCATAATCCTGTGAATCTTACTGAACACCTAACCCTAACCCTAGTGCCAAGCCCTGGACTAGATTTTTCACCCGCAGCAATGATGTCAACTACGACACATCTTAATTCGGAGCTTGAATTTCACACTCGCACTGACATCAGAAGAGAACCCTAATTCTTTCGGAAACCGTCTTTTCCGCACTGATTTTCTCTTACAGATAACCCTAGGCGTATCCCAGGCCCCTTTCACTGAACCGCCACCATCAGCATCGACGTCTGTCATTCCTCCCCATAATCCTGAAGCTTGTTCTGGACGCTGCCCTCATGTCAGAGTCGGATCAGTACTCTCACTGTCACTCAATCTGCAGCATACTCCTTACCTTACAACTAATGCTGACCCTATCCCTGGTACCGGGATCTGACACTTCACCTTCATCATTGTTGTGACCCTCACTTCACCTGAAACTTAAACTTATTCTTGCACTCACCCTCACATCAGAGGCGGATCCGAATTCTAACTGCAACCCTACTTCACCCGTACCCTTATCAAACCCATAACCCTACCCTAGATCTGAACCTTGAATCAGATTATTCACCTTCATCGTTGCTACCCACTATGACACCCTTAATGGTGTGACTCGATCTCACACTCACCCTCAATTTAGAATTGCACCCTAATTCTGTCCATAACCATATTATCTGCATAAACCTGCATAGACCTTTCCTTACAGAAAACTCTAACCCTGGAACAGGTTCCTTTACATGCATGCTCACCACCAGCATTGATGTCACCGATGCCATACCTTAATGATGAGTCCAAACTGGCCTTCACCCACACGTCAGAGTAGGATCCTCTATCTAAACATAACCACATCCACGGCGTAAACTAAAACAATTCCCTATCCCTAACCCTAGCACATAACTGTGGCCTGACCATCCGTAATCTCCATGGATGTGACCCTTGCCTCATTGTCAGCCTGCGACTGAATTGGACAGTTGCCCTAACCTTGCAGAAGGACCCTCAGTCTAAACGTACCAATACCCTGCCCCTACGGCTTTCCAAAATCCTAACCCTCACCATAGCCCTGGCTCATGGTCCTGACACCTCACCTTGACCATTGACGTCAACCATGCCTCACCATAAACCTGATCCACCATCTTGCACTCCCTTTCTCATCAGAACTAGAAGCCAACTCAATCCATAAAGCCACTGTCTCTGCATACCAGAGAGAACAAAAAATTTTAACTCTAAAACTGGTGCCTGGACCTATACACAAAGCGTCATTATCACAAACACCCAGGGATCTCCTCAACACGGAAACGCAAATTCACACTCGCACTCACATCAGAGGTAGACCCTAACCCTAATAATTAACTTATCCTTTCTGCACAACAGCCCTAACCTCTATATTCAAAGCCTAGCCATGACTCTTGGACCTGCCCCTTCACCATAACCGTTGGCATCACCTGCGCTTCATCGTAATCCTAATCTTCAATCCCGAACGTGCCCTCCCATCGGAGAGAAACTCGAAATTTTTCCATAAACCTATCCTTCTTCTACACCTTACAGAACACGATAAACTTACTCTAGCCCTCGGCATTTTACCTGATCCAAAACCAACAGCCTCAATGTCTGTCTTGCCGCACCATAAGCCTGAAGCTCAAGGTGGCCCTCGCCCTCACTTCAGGGTCAGATGCAAACTCTAAATGTTACTCCACATTCCTGTAAATCTTACTGAACACCTAACCCTAACCCTAGCGCGAAGCCTTGGACTAGATTCTTCACCTACAACATTGATGTCAACTAAGACACATCTTAACTCAGAGCCTGAATTTCACATTCTCAATCACAACAGAAGAGAACCCTTATTCTCTCGGTAACCGTCTCTTCCGCAGAGATTTTCTCTTACACATAGCCCTAACCCTCTCCCAGGACCCTTTCACTGAACCGCTACCATCAGCATCGACGTCTGTCATTCGTTCCCACAACCCTGAAGCTCGTTCTGGCCACTGCCCTCTTGTCAGAGTCGGATCAGAACGCTAAATGTCACTCAATTTTCCGCAGACTCCTTACCTTACAACTAATGCCAACCCTATCCCTGGTGCCAGGATCTGACACTTCACCTTCATCATTGATGTCACACTCACTTCACCTTAAACCTTAAACTTATTCTTGCCCAAAACCTCACATCAGAGGTGGATCCGAATTCTAACTGCAACCCTATCTCACCCGTACTCCTTATCGAACACATAACCCTAACCCTAGATCTGACCCTTGAACCAGAATCTTCACCTTCACCGTTGCTATCAACTATGACTCCCTTAATCCTCTGACTCGATCTCACACTCACACTCAATTCAGAATTTTTCGCAAATTCTGTCCATAACCATATTTTCTGCATAGACCTTTCCTTACAGAAAACCCTAACCCTAGCCCCGGATCCTTAACCTGAATGCTCACCGTCAGCATCGGTGTCACCGATGCCACATCTTGATGATGAAGTCCAAGCTGGCCTTCACCCACACGTCAGAGTAGGATGCTTAATCTAAACATAACCACATCCACCGAATAAACTTTAGACAATTGCCTAACCCTAACCCTAGCACATTCCTGTGACCTGAGCCTCCAAAATCATCATGGACGTCACCCTTGCCTCACTGCGACTCAGTTGGACAGTTGCCCTAAACTTGGAGAAGGACCCTCAGTCTAAACGTACCAATTGCCTGCCCCTACAGCTTTCCAAAAACCTAACCCTAACACTACCCCTGGCTCGGGCTCCTGAGACCTCACCTTGACCATTGACGTCATCCATGCCTCACCATAAACCTGATCCACCATCTTTTGCACCCTGTCACATCAGACTCAGAAGCTATCTCTAACCGTAAAGAGAATGTTTCTGTATACCAGAGAGAACACAGAATTTTAACCCTGCAACTGATGCCTGGACCTGTATACAGTGTGTCAGCATCGGAGACACCCAGGGATCTCCCAACACGGAAACACAATTTCACAGTCACAGTCACATCAGAGCTAGACCTTAAGTCTTATAATTAACTTATTCTTTCTGTACTAGAGCCCGAACCAGTAATTCTAACCCTAGCCATGACTCTTGGACATGCCCCTTAATCGTAACCATTGGCATCACTCACGCTTCATCGTAATCCTTTACCTCAATCCCGCACTTGCCCTCCCATCAGAGAGAAACCTGAAGCCTTTCCATAACCCTATCATTCCTGTACACCATACAGAACAAAACGAAACTTACTCTAGCCCTTGGGACTATACCTGAACCGACACCATCAGCTTCAACGTCTGTCATGCCGCACCATAAGCCTGAATCTCAAGGTCGCCGTCACCCGCACGTCAGGGACAGATGCGAACTCTAAATGTAACTGCATAATCCTGTCAATCGTACTGAACACCTAACCCTAACCCTAGTGCCAAGCCCTGGACTAGATTTTTCACCCGCAGCAATGATGTCAACTACGACACATCTTAATTCGGAGCTTGAATCTCACACTCGCACTGACATCAGAAGAGAACTCTAGTTCTTTCGGAAACCGTCTTTTCCGCACTGATTTTCTCTTACATATAACCCTAAGCGTATCCCAGGCCCCTTTCACTGAACCGCCACCATCAGCATCGACGTCTGTCATTCCTCCCCATAATCCTGAAGCTCGTTCTGGACGCTGCCCTCATGTCAGAGTCGGATCAGTACTCTAACTGTCACTCAATCTGCAGCATACTCCTTACCTTACAACTAATGCTGACCCTATCCCTGGTACCGGGATCTGACACTTCACCTTCATCATTGTTGTGACCCTCACTTCACCTGAAACTTAAACTTATTCTTGCACTCACCCTCACATCAGAGGCGGATCCGAATTCTAACTGCAACCCTACTTCACCCGTACTCCTTATCAAACCCATAAACCTACCCTAGATCTGAACCTTGAATCAGATTATTCACCTTCATCGTTGCTACCCACTATGACACCCTTAATGGTGTGACTCGATCTCACACTCGCCCTCAATTTAGAATTGCACCCTAATTCTGTCCATAACCATATTATCTGCATAAACCTGCATAGACCTTTCCTTACAGAAAACTCTAACCCTGGAACAGGTTCCTTTACCTGCATGCTCACCACCAGCATTGATGTCACCGATGCCATACCTTAATGATGAAGTCCAAACTGGCCTTCACCCACACGTCAGAGTAGGATCCTCTATCTAAACATAACCACATCCACGGCATAAACTAAAACAATTCCCTATCCCTAACCCTAGCACATACCTGTGGCCTGACCATCCATAATCTCCATGGATGTGACCCTTGCCTCATTGTAAGCCTGCGACTGAATTGGACAGTTGCCCTAACCTTGCAGAAGGACCCTCAGTCTAAACGTACCAATACCCTGCCCTACAGCTTTCCAAAAACCTAACCCTAACCCTAGCCCTGGCTCGTGGTCCTGACACCTCACCTTGACCATTGACGTCAACCATGCCTCACCGTAAACCTGATCCACCATCTTGAACTCCCTTTCTCATCAGAACTTGAAGCCAACTCTATCCATAAAGCCACTGTCTCTGCATACCAGAGAGAACAAAAAATTTTAACTCTAAAACTGGTGCCTGGACCTACACACAAAGCGTCATTATCACAAACACCCAGGGATCTCCTCAACACGGAAACGCAAATTCACACTCGCACTCACATCAGAGGTAGACCCTAACCCTAATAATTAACTTATCCTTTCTGCACAACAGCCCTAACCTCTATATTCAAAGCCTATCCATGACTCTTGGACCTGCCCCTTCACCATAACCGTTGGCATCACCTGCGCTTCATCGTAATCCGAATCTTCAATCCCGAACGTGCCCTCCCATCGGAGAGAAACTCGAAATTTTTCCATAAACCTATCCTTCTTCTACACCTTACAGAACACAATAAACTTACTCTAGCCCTCGGCATTTTACCTGATCCAAAACCAACAGCCTCAATGTCTGTCTTGCCGCACCATAAGCCTGAAGCTCAAGGTGGCCCTCGCCCTCACTTCAGGGTCAGCTGCAAACTCTAAATGTTACTCCACATTCTTGTAAATCTTACTGAACACCTAACCCTAACCCTAGCGCGAAGCCTTGGACTAGATTCTTCACCTACAACATTGATGTCAACTAAGACACATCTTAACTCGGAGCCTGAATTTCACATTCTCAATCACAACAGAAGAGAACCCTTATTCTCTCGGTAACCGTCTCTTCCGCAGAGATTTTCTCTTACACATAGCCCTAACCCTCTCCCAGGACCGTTTCACTGAACCGCTACCATCAGCATCGACGTCTGTCATTCATTCCCACAACTCTGAAGCTCGTTCTGGCCACTGCCCTCTTGTCAGAGTCGGATCAGAACGCTAAATGTCACTCAATTTTGCGCAGACTCCTTACCTTACGACTAATGCCAACCCTATCCCTGGTGCCAGGATCTGACACTTCACCTTCATCATTGATGTCACACTCACTTCACCTTAAACCTTAAACTTATTCTTGCCCAAAACCTCACATCAGAGGTGGATCCGAATTCTAACTGCAACCCTATCTCACCCGTACTCCTTATCGAACACATAACCCTAACCCTAGATCTGACCCTTGAACCAGAATCTTCACCTTCACCGTTGCTATCACCTATGACTCCCTTAATCCTCTGACTCGATCTCACACTCACACTCAATTCAGAATTTTTCGCAAATTCTGTCCATAACCATATTTTCTGAATAGACCTCTCCTTACAGAAAACCCTAACCCTAGCCCCGGATCCTTAACCTGAATGCTCACCGTCAGCATCGGTGTCACCGATGCCACATCTTGATGATGAAGTCCAAGCTGGCCTTCACCCACACGTCAGAGTAGGATGCTTAATCTAAACATAACCACATCCACCGCATAAACTTTAGACAATTGCCTAACCCTTACCCTAGAACATTCCTGTGACCTGAGCCTCCAAAATCATCATGGACGTCACCCTTGCCTCACTGCGACTCAGTTGGACAGTTGCCCTAAACTTGGAGAAGGACCCTCAGTCTAAACGTACCAATTGCCTGCCCCTACAGCTTTCCAAAGACCTAACCCTAACACTACCCCTGGCTCGGGCTCCTGAGACCTCACCTTGACCATTGACGTCATCCATGCCTCACCATAAACCTGATCCACCATCTTGCGCACCCTGTCACATCAGACTCAGAAGCTATCTCTATCCGTAAAGAGAATGTTTCTGTATACCAGAGAGAACACAGAATTTTAACCCTGCAACTGATGCCTGGACCTGTATACAGTGTGTCAGCATCGGAGACACCCAGGGATCTCCCAACACGGAAACACAATTTCACAGTCACAGTCACATCAGAGCTAGACCTTAAGTCTTATAATTAACTTATTCTTTCTGTACTAGAGCCCGAACCAGTAATTCTAACCCTAGCCATGACTCTTGGACATGCCCCTTAATCGTAACCATTGGCATCACTCACGCTTCATCGTAATCCTTTACCTCAATCCCGCACTTGCCCTCCCATCAGAGAGAAACCTGAAGCCTTTCCATAACCCTATCATTCCTGTACACCATACAGAACAAAACGAAACTTACTCTAGCCCTTGGGACTATACCTGAACCGACACCATCAGCTTCAACGTCTGTCATGCCGCACCATAAGCCTGAATCTCAAGGTCGCCGTCACCCGCACGTCAGGGACAGATGCGAACTCTAAATGTAACTGCATAATCCTGTCAATCGTACTGAACACCTAACCCTAACCCTAGTGCCAAGCCCTGGACTAGATTTTTCACCCGCAGCAATGATGTCAACTACGACACATCTTAATTCGGAGCTTGAATCTCACACTCGCACTGACATCAGAAGAGAACTCTAGTTCTTTCGGAAACCGTCTTTTCCGCACTGATTTTCTCTTACATATAACCCTAAGCGTATCCCAGGCCCCTTTCACTGAACCGCCACCATCAGCATCGACGTCTGTCATTCCTCCCCATAATCCTGAAGCTCGTTCTGGACGCTGCCCTCATGTCAGAGTCGGATCAGTACTCTAACTGTCACTCAATCTGCAGCATACTCCTTACCTTACAACTAATGCTGACCCTATCCCTGGTACCGGGATCTGACACTTCACCTTCATCATTGTTGTGACCCTCACTTCACCTGAAACTTAAACTTATTCTTGCACTCACCCTCACATCAGAGGCGGATCCGAATTCTAACTGCAACCCTACTTCACCCGTACTCCTTATCAAACCCATAACCCTACCCTAGATCTGAACCTTGAATCAGATTATTCACCTTCATCGTTGCTACCCACTATGACACCCTTAATGGTGTGACTCGATCTCACACTCGCCCTCAATTTAGAATTGCACCCTAATTCTGTCCATAACCATATTATCTGCATAAACCTGCATAGACCTTTCCTTACAGAAAACTCTAACCCTGGAACAGGTTCCTTTACCTGCATGCTCACCACCAGCATTGATGTCACCGATGCCATACCTTAATGATGAAGTCCAAACTGGCCTTCACCCACACGTCAGAGTAGGATCCTCTATCTAAACATAACCACATCCACGGCATAAACTAAAACAATTCCCTATCCCTAACCCTAGCACATACCTGTGGCCTGACTATCCATAATCTCCATGGATGTGACCCTTGCCTCATTGTAAGCCTGCGACTGAATTGGACAGTTGCCCTAACCTTGCAGAAGGACCCTCAGTCTAAACGTACCAATACCCTGCCCCTACGGCTTTCCAAAATCCTAACCCTAACCCTAGCCCTGGCTCGTGGTCCTGACACCTCACCTTGACCATTGACGTCAACCATGCCTCACCGTAAACCTGATCCACCATCTTGAACTCCCTTTCTCATCAGAACTAGAAGCCAACTCTATCCATAAAGCCACTGTCTCTGCATACCAGAGAGAACAAAAAATTTTAACTCTAAAACTGGTGCCTGGACCTACACACAAAGCGTCATTATCACAAACACCCAGGGATCTCCTCAACACGGAAACGCAAATTCACACTCGCACTCACATCAGAGGTAGACCCTAACCCTAATAATTAACTTATCCTTTCTGCACAACAGCCCTAACCTCTATATTCAAAGCCTAGCCATGACTCTTGGACCTGCCCTTTCACCATAACCGTTGGCATCACCTGCGCTTCATCGTAATCCTAATCTTCAATCCCGAACGTGCCCTCCCATCGGAGAGAAACTCGAAATTTTTCCATAAACCTATCCTTCTTCTACACCTTACAGAACACAATAAACTTACTCTAGCCCTCGGCATTTTACCTGATCCAAAACCAACAGCCTCAATGTCTGTCTTGCCGCACCATAAGCCTGAAGCTCAAGGTGGCCCTCGCCCTCACTTCAGGGTCAGATGCAAACTCTAAATGTTACTCCACATTCCTGTAAATCTTACTGAACACCTAACCCTAACCCTAGCGCGAAGCCTTGGACTAGATTCTTCACCTACAACATTGATGTCAACTAAGACACATCTTAACTCGGAGCCTGAATTTCACATTCTCAATCACAACAGAAGAGAACCCTTATTCTCTCGGTAACCGTCTCTTCCGCAGAGATTTTCTCTTACACATAGCCCTAACCCTCTCCCAGGACCCTTTCACTGAACCGCTACCATCAGCATCGACGTCTGTCATTCGTTCCCACAACACTGAAGCTCCTTCTGGCCACTGCCCTCTTGTCAGAGTCGGATCAGAACGCTAAATGTCACTCAATTTTGCGCAGACTCCTTACCTTACAACTAATGCCAACCCTATCCCTGGTGCCAGGATCTGACACTTCACCTTCATCATTGATGTCACACTCACTTCACCTTAAACCTTAAACTTATTCTTGCCCAAAACCTCACATCAGAGGTGGATCCGAATTCTAACTGCAACCCTATCTCACCCGTACTCCTTATCGAACACATAACACTAACCCTAGATCTGACCCTTGAACCAGAATCTTCACCTTCACCGTTGCTATCAACTATGACTCCCTTAATCCTCTGACTCGATCTCACACTCACACTCAATTCAGAATTTTTCGCAAATTCTGTCCATAACCATATTTTCTGCATAGACCTCTCCTTACAGAAAACCCTAACCCTAGCCCCGGATCCTTAACCTGAATGCTCACCGTCAGCATCGGTGTCACCGATGCTACATCTTGATGATGAAGTCCAAGCTGGCTTTCACCCACACGTCAGAGTAGGATGCTTAATCTAAACATAACCACATCCACCGCATAAACTTTAGACAATTGCCTAACCCTAACTCTAGAACATTCCTGTGACCTGAGCCTCCAAAATCATCATGGACGTCACCCTTGCCTCACTGCGACTCAGTTGGACAGTTGCCCTAAACTTGGAGAAGGACCCTCAGTCTAAACGTACCAATTGCCTGCCCCTACAGCTTTCCAAAGACCTAACCCTAACACTACCCCTGGCTCGGGCTCCTGAGACCTCACCTTGACCATTGACGTCATCCATGCCTCACCATAAACCTGATCCACCATCTTGCGCACCCTGTCACATCAGACTCAGAAGCTATCTCTATCCGTAAAGAGAATGTTTCTGTATACCAGAGAGAACACAGAATTTTAACCCTGCAACTGATGCCTGGACCTGTATACAGTGTGTCAGCATCGGAGACACCCAGGGATCTCCCAACACGGAAACACAATTTCACAGTCACAGTCACATCAGAGCTAGACCTTAAGTCTTATAATTAACTTATTCTTTCTGTACTAGAGCCCGAACCAGTAATTCTAACCCTAGCCATGACTCTTGGACATGCCCCTTAATCGTAACCATTGGCATCAATCACGCTTCATCGTAATCCTTTACCTCAATCCCGCACTTGCCCTCCCATCAGAGAGAAACCTGAGGCCTTTCCATAACCCTATCCTTCCTGTACACCATACAGAACAAAACTAAACTTACTCTAGCCCTTGGGACTATACCTGAACCGACACCATCAGCTTCAACGTCTGTCATGCCGCACCATAAGCCTGAATCTCAAGGTCGCCATCACCCGCACGTCAGGGACAGATGCGAACTCTAAATGTAACTGCATAATCCTGTCAATCGTACTGAACACCTAACCCTAACCCTAGTGCCAAGCCCTGGACTAGATTTTTCACCCGCAGCAATGATGTCAACTACGACACATCTTAATTCGGAGCTTGAATCTCACACTCCCACTGACATCAGAAGAGAACCCTAGTTCTTTCGGAAACCGTCTTTTCCGCACAGATTTTCTCTTACAGATAACCCTAAGCGTATCCCAGGCCCCTTTCACTGAACCGCCACCATCAGCATCGACGTCTGTCATTCCTCCCCATAATCCTGAAGCTCGTTCTGGACGCTGCCCTCATGTCAGAGTCGGATCAGTACTCTAACTGTCACTCAATCTGCAGCATACTCCTTACCTTACAACTAATGCTGACCCTATCCCTGGTACCGGGATCTGCCACTTCACCTTCATCATTGTTGTGACCCTCATTTCACCTGAAACTTAAACTTATTCTTGCACTCACCCTCACATCAGAGGCGGATCCGAATTCTAACTGCAACCCTACTTCACCCGTACTCCTTATCAAACCCATAATCCTACCCTAGATCTGAACCTTGAATCAGATTATTCACCTTCATCGTTGCTACCCACTATGACACCCTTAATGGTGTGACTCGATCTCACACTCGCCCCCAATTTAGAATTGCACCCTAATTCTGTCCATAACCATATTATCTGCATAAACCTGCATAGACCTTTCCTTACAGAAAACTCTAACCCTGGAACAGGTTCCTTTACCTGCATGCTCACCACCAGCATTGATGTCACGGATGCCATACCTTAATGATGAAGTCCAAACTGGCCTTCACCCACACGTCAGAGTAGGATCCTCTATCTAAACATAACCACATCCACGGCATAAACTAAAACAATTCCCTATCGCTAACCCTAGCTCATACCTGTGGCCTGACCATCCATAATCTCCATGGATGTGACCCTTGCCTCATTGTAAGACTGCGACTGAATTGGACAGTTGCCCTAACCTTGCAGAAGGAACCTCAGTCTAAACGTACCAATACCCTGCCCCTACGGCTTTCCAAAATCCTAACCCTAACCCTAGCCCTGGCTCGTGGTCCTGACACCTCACCTTGACCATTGACGTCAACCATGCCTCACCGTAAACCTGATCCACCATCTTGAACTCCCTTTCTCATCAGAACTAGAAGCCAACTCTATCCATAAAGCCACTGTCTCTGCATACCAGAGAGAACAAAAAATTTTAACTCTAAAACTGGTGCCTGGACCTACACACAAAGCGTCATTATCACAAAAACCCAGGGATCTCCTCAACACGGAAACGCAAATTCACACTCGCACTCACATCAGAGGTAGACCCTAACCCTAATAATTAACTTATCCTTTCTGCACAACAGCCCTAACCTCTATATTCAAAGCCTATCCATGACTCTTGGACTTGCCCCTTCACCATAACCGTTGGCATCACCTGCGCTTCATCGTAATCCGAATCTTCAATCCCGAAAGTGCCCTCCCATCGGAGAGAAACTCGAAATTTTTCCATAAACCTATCCTTCTTCTACACCTTACAGAACACAATAAACTTACTCTAGCCCTCGGCATTTTACCTGACCCAAAACCAACAGCCTCAATGTCTGTCTTGCCGCACCATAAGCCTGAAGCTCAAGGTGGCCCTCGCGCTCACTTCAGGGTCAGGTGCAAACTCTAAATGTTACTCCACATTCCTGTAAATCTTACTGAACACCTAACCCTAAACCTAGCCCGAAGCCTTGGACTAGATTCTTCACCTACAACATTGATGTCAACTAAGACACATCTTAACTCGGAGCCTAAATTTCACATTCTCAATCACAACAGAAGAGAACCCTTATTCTCTCGGTAACCGTCTCTTCCGCAGAGATTTTCTCTTACACATAGCCCTAACCCTCTCCCAGGACCCTTTCACTGAACCGCTACCATCAGCATCGACGTCTGTCATTCGTTCCCACAACCCTGAAGCTCGTTCTGGCCACTGCCCTCTTGTCAGAGTCGGATCAGAACGCTAAATGTCACTCAATTTTCCGCAGACTCCTTACCTTACAACTAATGCCAACCCTATCCCTGGTGCCAGGATCTGACACTTCACCTTCATCATTGATGTCACACTCACTTCACCTTAAACCTTAAACTTATTCTTGCCCAAAACCTCACATCAGAGGTGGATCCGAATTCTAACTGCAACCCTATCTCACCCGTACTCCTTATCGAACACATAACACTAACCCTAGATCTGACCCTTGAACCAGAATCTTCACCTTCACCGTTGCTATCAACTATGACTCCCTTAATCCTCTGACTCGATCTCACACTCACACTCAATTCAGAATTTTTCGCAAATTCTGTCCATAACCATATTTTCTGCATAGACCTCTCCTTACAGAAAACCGTAACCGAAGCCCCGGATCCTTAACCTGAATGCTCACCGTCAGCATCGGTGTCACCGATGCCACATCTTGATGATGAAGTCTAAGCTGGCCTTCACCCACACGTCAGAGTAGGATGCTTAATCTAAACATAACCACATCCACCGCATAAACTTTAGACAATTGCCTAACCCTAACCCTAGAACATTCCTGTGACCTGAGCCTCCAAAATCATCATGGACGTCACCCTTGCCTCACTGCGACTCAGTTGGACAGTTGCCCTAAACTTGGAGAAGGACCCTCAGTCTAAACGTACCAATTGCCTGCCCCTACTGCTTTCCAAAGACCTAACCCTAACACTACCCCTGGCTCGGGCTCCTGAGACCTCACCTTGACCATTGACGTCATCCATGCCTCACCATAAACCTGATCCACCATCTTGCGCACCCTGTCACATCAGACTCAGAAGCTATCTCTATCCGTAAAGAGAATGTTTCTGTATACCAGAGAGAACACAGAATTTTAACCCTGAAACTGATGCCTGGACCTGTATACAGTGTGTCAGCATCGGAGACACCCAGGGATCTCCCAACACGGAAACACAATTTCACAGTCACAGTCACATCAGATCTAGACCTTAAGTCTTATAATTAACTTATTCTTTCTGTACTAGAGCCCGAACCAGTAATTCTAACCCTAGCCATGACTCTTGGACATGCCCCTTAAACGTAACCATTGGCATCACTCACGCTTCATCGTAATCCTTTACCTCAATCCCGCACTTGCCCTCCCATCAGAGAGAAACCTGAAGCCTTTCCATAACCCTATCCTTCCTGTACACCTTACAGAACAAAACTAAACTTACTCTAGCCCTTGGGACTATACCTGAACCGACACCATCAGCTTCAACGTCTGTCATGCCGCACCATAAGCCTGAATCTCAAGGTCGCCGTCACCCGCACGTCAGGGACAGATGCGAACTCTAAATGTAACTGCATAATCCTGTCAATCGTACTGAACACCTAACCCTAACCCTAGTGCCAAGCCCTGGACTAGATTTTTCACCCGCAGCAATGATGTCAACTACGACACATCTTAATTCGGAGGTTGAATCTCACACTCGCACTGACATCAGAAGAGAACCCTAGTTCTTTCGGAAACCGTCATTTCCGCACTGATTTTCTCTTACAGATAACCCTAAGCGTATCCCAGGCCCCTTTCACTGAACCGCCACCATCAGCATCGACGTCTGTCATTCCTCCCCATAATCCTGAAGCTCGTTCTGGACGCTGCCCTCATGTCAGAGTCGGATCAGTACTCTAACTGTCACTCAATCTGCAGCATACTCCTTACCTTACAACTAATGCTGACCCTATCCCTGGTACCGGGATCTGACACTTCACCTTCATCATTGTTGTTACCCTCACTTCACCTGAAACTTAAACTTATTCTTGCACTCACCCTCACATCAGAGGCGGATCCGAATTCTAACTGCAACCCTACTTCACCCGTACTCCTTATCAAACCCATAACCCTACCCTAGATCTGAACCTTGAATCAGATTATTCACCTTCATCGTTGCTACCCACTATGACACCCTTAATGGTGTGACTCGATCTCACACTCGCCCTCAATTTAGAATTGCACCCTAATTCTGTCCATAACCATATTATCTGCATAAACCTGCATAGAACTTTCCTTACAGAAAACTCTAACCCTGGAACAGGTTCCTTTACCTGCATGCTCACCACCAGCATTGATGTCACCGATGCCATACCTTAATGATGAAGTCCAAACTGGCCTTCACCCACACGTCAGAGTAGGATCCTCTATCTAAACATAACCACATCCACGGCATAAACCAAAACAATTCCCTATCCCTAACCCTAGCACATACCTGTGGCCTGACCATCCATATTCTCCATGGACGTGACCCTTGCCTCATTGTAAGCCTGCGACTGAATTGGACAGTTGCCCTAACCTTGCAGAAGGACCCTCAGTCTAAACGTACCAATACCCTGCCCCTACGGCTTTCCAAAATCCTAACCCTAATCCTAGCCCTGGCTCGTGGTCCTGACACCTCACCGTGACCATTTTGACGTCAACCATGCCTCTCCATAAACCTGATCCACCATCTTGCACTCCCTTTCTCATCAGAACTAGAAGCCAACTCTATCCATAAAGCCAATGTCTCCGCATACCAGAGAGAACAAAAAATTTTAACTCTAAAACTGGTGCCTGGACCTATACACAAAGCGTCACTATCACAAACACCAAGGGATCTCCTCAACACGGAAACGCAAATTCACACTCGCACTCACATCAGACGTAGACCCTAACCCTAATAATTAACTTATTCTTTCTGCACAACAGCCCTAACCTCTATATTCAAAGCCTAGCCATGACTCTTGGACCTGCCTCTTCACCATAACCATTGGCATCACCTGCGCTTCATCGTAATCCTAATCTTCAATCCCGAACGTGCCCTCCCATCGGAGAGAAACTCGAAATTTTTCCATAAACCTATCCTTCTTCTACACCTTACAGAGCACAATAAACTTACTCTAGCCCTCGGCATTTTACCTGATCCAAAACCAACAGCCTCAATGTCTGTCTTGCCGCACCATAAGCCTGAAGCTCAAGGTGGCCCTCGCCCTCACTTAAGGGTCAGATGCAAACTCTAAATGTTACTCCACATTCCTGTAAATCTTACTGAACACCTAACCCTAAACCTAGCGCGATGCCTTGGACTAGATTCTTCACCTACAACATTGATGTCAACTAAGACACATCTTAACTCGGAGCCTGAATTTCACATTCTCAATCACAACAGAAGAGAACCCTTATTCTCTCGGTAACCGTCTCTTCCGCAGAGATTTTCTCTCACAGATAGCCCTATCCATCTCCCAGGACCCTTTCACTGAACCGCTACCATCAGCATCGATGTCTGTCATTCGTTCCCACAGCCCTGAAGCTCGTTCTGGCCACTGCCCTCTTGTCAGAGTCGGATCAGAACGCTAAATGTCACTCAATTTTCCGCAGACTCCTTACCTTACAACTAATGCCAACCCTATCCCTGGTGCCAGGATCTGACACTTCACCTTCATCATTGATGTCACACTCACTTCACCTTAAAACTTAAACTTATTCTTGCACAAAACCTCACATTAGAGGTGGATCCGAATTTTAACTGCAACCCAATCTAACCCGTACTCCTTATCGAACACATAACCCTAACCCTAGATCTGACCCTTGAACCAGAATCTTCACCTTCACCGTTGCTATCAACTATGACTCCCTTAATCCTCTGACTCGATCTCACACTCACACTCAATTCAGAATTTTTCGCAAATTCTGTCCATAACCATATTTTCTGCATAGACCTTTCCTTACAGAAAACCCTAACCCTAGCCCCGGATCCTTAACCTGAATGCTCACCGTCAGCATTGATGTCACCGATGCCACATCTTGATGATGAAGTCCACGCTGGCCTTCACCCACACGTCAGAGTAGGATGCTTAATCTAAACATAACCACATCCACCGCATAAACTTTAGACAATTACCTAACCCTAACCCTAGCATATTCCTGTGACCTGAGCCTCCAAAATCATCATGGACGTCACCCTTGCCTCACTGCAACTCAATTGGACAGTTGCCCTAAACTTGGAGAAGGACCCTCAGTCTAAACGTGCCAATTGCCTGCCCCTACAGCTTTCCAAAAACCTAACCCTAACACTATCCCTGGCTCGGGTTCCTGACACCTCACCTTGACCATTGACGTCATCCATGCCTCACCATAAACCTGATCCACCATCTTGCGCAGGGTGTCACATCAGACTCAGAAGCTAACTCTATCCGTAAAGAGAATGTTTCTGTATACCAGAGAGAACACAGAATTTTAACCCTGAAACTGATTCCTGGACCTGTATACAGAGTGTCAGCTTCGGAGACACCCAGGGATCTCCCAACACGGCAACACAATTTCACAGTCACAGTCACATCAGAGCTAGACCTTAAGTCTTATAATTAACTTATTCTTTCTGTACTAGAGCCCGAACCAGTAATTCTAACCCTAGCCATGACTCTTGGACATGCCCCTTAATCGTAACCATTGGCATCACTCACGCTTCATCGTAATCCTTTACCTCAATCCCGCACTTGCCCTCCCATCAGAGAGAAACCTGAAGCCTTTCCATAACCCTTTCCTTCCTGTACACCTTACAGAACAAAACTAAACTTACTCTAGCCCTTGGGACTATACCTGAACCGACACCATCAGCTTCAACGTCTGTCATCCCGCACCATAAGCCTGAATCTCAAGGTCGCCATCACCATCACGTCAGGGACAGATGCGAACTCTAAATGTAACTTCATAATCCTGTCAATCGTACTGAACACCTAACCCTAACCCTAGTGCCAAGCCCTGGACTAGATTTTTCACCCGCAGCAATGATGTCAACTACGTCACATCTTAATTCGGAGCTAGAATCTCACACTCGCACTGACATCAGAAGAGAACCCTAATTCTTTCGGAAACCGTCTTTTCCGCACTGGTTTTCTCTTACAGATAACCCTAAGCGTATCCCAGGCCCCTTTCACTGAACCGCCACCATCAGCATCGACGTCTGTCATTCCTCCCCATAATCCTGAAGCTCGTTCTGGACGCTGCCCTCATGTCAGAGTCGGATCAGTACTCTAACTGTCACTCAATCTGCAGCATACTCCTTACCTTACAACTAATGCTGTCCCTATCCCTGGTACGGGGATCTGACACTTCACCTTCATCATTGTTGTGACCCTCACTTCACCTTAAACTTAAACTTATTCTTGCACTCACCCTCACATCAGAGGCGGATCCGAATTCTAACTGCAACCCTACGTCACCAGTACTCCTTATCAAACCCATAACCCTACCCTAGATCTGAACCTTGAATCAGATTATTCACCTTCATCGTTGCTACCCACTATGACACCCTTAATGGTGTGACTCGATCTCACACTCGCCCTCAATTTAGAATTGCACCCTAATTCTGTCCATAACCATATTATCTGCATAAACCTGCATAGGCCTTTCCTTACAGAAAACTCTAACCCTAGAACAGGTTCCTTTACCTGCATGCTCACCACCAGCATTGATGTCACCTATGCCATACCTTAATGATGAAGTCCAAACTGGCCATCACCCACACGTCAGAGTAGGATCCTCTACCTAAACATAACCACATCCACGGCATAAACTAAAACAATTCCCTATCCCTAACGCTAGCACATACCTGTGGCCTGACCATCCATAATCTACATGGACGTGACCCTTGCCTCATTGTAAGCCTGCGACTGAATTGGACAGTTGCCCTAACCTTGCAGAAGGACCCTCAGTCTAAACGTACCAATACCCTGCCCCTACGGCTTTTCAAAATCCTAACCCTAACCCTATCCCTGGCTCGTGGTCCTGACACCTCACCTTGACCATTGACGTCAACCATGCCTCACCATAAACCTGATCCACCATCTTGCACTCCCTTTCTCATCAGAACTAGAAGCCAACTCTATCCTTAAAGCCAATGTCTCTGCATACCAGAGAGAACAAAAAATTTTAACTCTAAAACTGGTGCCTGGACCTATACACAAAGCGTCATTATCACAAACACCCAGGGATCTCCTCAACACGGAAACGCAAATTCACACTCGCACTCACATCAGAGGTAGACCCTAACCCTAATAATTAACTTATCCTTTCTGCACAACAGCCCTAACCTCTATATTCAAAGCCTAGCCATGACCCTTGGACCTGCCCCTTCACCATAACCATTGGCATCACCTGCGCTTCATCGTAATCCTAATCTTCAATCCCGAATGTGCCCTCCCATCGGAGAGAAACTCGAAATTTTTCCATAAACCTATCCTTCTTCTACACCTTACAGAGCACAATAAACTTACTCTAGCCCTCGGCATTTTACCTGATCCAAAACCAACAGCCTCAATGTCTGTCTTGCCGCACCATAAGCCTGAAGCTCAAGGTGGCCCTCGCCCTCACTTCAGGGTCAGATGCAAACTCTAAATGTTACTCCACATTCCTGTAAATCTTACTGAACACCTAACCCTAACCCTAGCGCGAAGCCTTGGACTAGATTCTTCACCTACAACATTGATGTCAACTAAGACACATCTTAACTCGGAGCCTGAATTTCACATTCTCAATCACAACAGAAGAGAACCCTTATTCTCTCGGTAACCGTCTCCTCCGCAGAGATTTTCTCTTACAGATAGCCCTAACCCTCTCCCAGGACCCTTTCACTGAACCGCTACCATCAGCATCGACGTCTGTCATTCGTTCCCACAACCCTGAAGCTCGTTCTGGCCACTGCCCTCTTGTCAGAGTCGGATCAGAACGCTAAATGTCACTCAATTTTTCGCAGACTCCTTACCTTACAACTAATGCCAACCCTATCCCTGGTGCCAGGATCTGACACTTCACCTTCATCATTGATGTCACACTCACTTCACCTTAAACCTTAAACTTATTCTTGCCCAAAACCTCACATCAGAGGTGGATCCGAATTCTAACTGCAACCCTATCTCACCCGTACTCCTTATCGAACACATAACCCTAACCCTAGATCTGACCCTTGAACCAGAATATTCACCTTCACCGTTGCTATCAACTATGACTCCCTTAATCCTCTGACTCGATCTCACACTCACACTCAATTCAGAATTTTTCGCAAATTCTGTCCATAACCATATATTCTGCATAGACCTTTCCTTACAGAAAACCCTAACCCTAGCCCCGAATCCTTAACCTGAATGCTCACCGTCAGCATTGATGTCACCGATGCCACATCTTGATGATGAAGTCCACGCTGTCCTTCACCCACACGTCAGAGTAGGATGCTTAATCTAAACATAACCACATCCACCGCATAAACGTTAGACAATCACTTAACCCTAACCCTAGCACATTCCTGTGAACCTGAGCCTCCAAAATCATCATGGACGTCACCCTTGCCTCACTGCGACTCAATTGGACAGTTGCCCTAAACTTGGAGAAGGACCCTCAGTCTAAACGTACCAATTGCCTGCCCCTACAGCTTTCCAAAGACCTAACCCTAACACTACCCCTGGCTCGGGCTCCTGAGACCTCACCTTGACCATTGACGTCATCCATGCCTCACCATAAACCTGATCCACCATCTTGCGCACCCTGTCACATCAGACTCAGAAGCTATCTCTATCCGTAAAGAGAATGTTTCTGTATACCAGAGAGAACACAGAATTTTAACCCTGCAACTGATGCCTGGACCTGTATACAGTGTGTCAGCATCGGAGACACCCAGGGATCTCCCAACACGGAAACACAATTTCACAGTCACAGTCACATCAGAGCTAGACCTTAAGTCTTACAATTAACTTATTCTTTCTGTACTAGAGCCCGAACCAGTAATTCTAACCCTAGCCATGACTCTTGGACATGCCCCTTAATCGTAACCATTGGCATCACTCACGCTTCATCGTAATCCTTTACCTCAATCCCGCACTTGCCCTCCCATCAGAGAGAAACCTGAAGCCTTTCCATAACCCTACCCTTCCTGTACACCTTACAGAACAAAACTAAACTTACTCTAGCCCTTGGGACTATACCTGAACCGACACCATCAGCTTCAACGTCTGTCATGCCGCACCATAAGCCTGAATCTCAAGGTCGCCGTCACCCGCACGTCATGGACAGATGCGAACTCTAAATGTAACTGCATAATCCTGTCAATCGTACTGAACACCTAACCCTAACCCTAGTGCCAAGCCCTGGACTAGATTTTTCACCCGCAGCAATGATGTCAACTACGACACATCTTAATTCGGAGCTTGAATCTCACACTCGCACTGACATCAGAAGAGAACCCTAGTTCTTTCGGAAACCGTCTTTTCCGCACTGATTTTCTCTTACAGATAACCCTAAGCGTATCCCAGGCCCCTTTCACTGAACCGCCACCATCAGCATCGACGTCTGTCATTCCTCCCCATAATCCTGAAGCTCGTTCTGGACGCTGCCCTCATGTCAGAGTCGGATCAGTACTCTAACTGTCACTCAATCTGCAGCATACTCCTTACCTTACAACTAATGCTGACCCTATCCCTGGTACCGGGATCTGACACTTCACCTTCATCATTGTTGTGACCCTCACTTCACCTGAAACTTAAACTTATTCTTGCACTCACCCTCACATCAGAGGCGGATCCGAATTCTAACTGCAACCCTACTTCACCCGTACTCCTTATCAAACCCATAACCCTACCCTAGATCTGAACCTTGAATCAGATTATTCACCTTCATCGTTGCTACCCACTATGACACCCTTAATGGTGTGACTCGATCTCACAATCGCCCTCAATTTAGAATTGCACCCTAATTCTGTCCATAACCATATTATCTGCATAAACCTGCATAGACCTTTCCTTACAGAAAACTCTAACCCTGGAACAGGTTCCTTTACCTGCATGCTCACCACCAGCATTGATGTCACCGATGCCATAACTTAATGATGAAGTCCAAACTGGCCTTCATCCACACGTCAGAGTAGGATCCTCTATCTAAACATAACCACATCCACGGCATAAACTAAAACAATTCCCTATCCCTAACCCTAGCTCATACCTGTGGCCTGACCATCCATAATCTCCATGGATGTGACCCTTGCCTCATTGTAAGCCTGCGACTGAATTGGACAGTTGCCCTAACCTTGCAGAAGGACCCTCAGTCTAAACGTACCAATACCCTGCCCCTACGGCTTTCCAAAATCCTAACCCTAACCCTAGCCCTGGCTCGTGGTCCTGACACCTCACCTTGACCATTGACGTCAACCATGCCTCACCGTAAACCTGATCCACCATCTTGAACTCCCTTTCTCATCAGAACTAGAAGCCAACTCTATCCATAAAGCCACTGTCTCTGCATACCAGAGAGAACAAAAAATTTTAACTCTAAAACTGGTGCCTGGACCTACACACAAAGCGTCATTATCACAAACACCCAGGGATCTCCTCAACACGGAAACGCAAATTCACACTCGCACTCACATCAGAGGTAGACCCTAACCCTAATAATTAACTTATCCTTTCTGCACAACAGCCCTAACCTCTATATTCAAAGCCTATCCATGACTCTTGGACCTGCCCCTTCACCATAACCGTTGGCATCACCTGCGCTTCATCGTAATCCGAATCTTCAATCCCGAACGTGCCCTCCCATCGGAGAGAAACTCGATATTTTTCCATAAACCTATTCTTCTTCTACACCTTACAGAACACAATAAACTTACTCTAGCCCTCGGCATTTTACCTGACCCAAAACCAACAGCCTCAATGTCTGTCTTGCCGCACCATAAGCCTGAAGCTCAAGGTGGCCCTCGCCCTCACTTCAGGGTCAGGTGCAAACTCTAAATGTTACTCCACATTCCTGTAAATCTTACTGAACACCTAACCCTAACCCTAGCGCGAAGCCTTGGACTAGATTCTTCACCTACAACATTGATGTCAACTAAGACACATCTTAACTCGGAGCCTAAATTTCACATTCTCAATCACAACAGAAGAGAACCCTTATTCTCTCGGTAACCGTCTCTTCCGCAGAGATTTTCTCTTACACATAGCCCTAACCCTCTCCCAGGACCCTTTCACTGAACCGCTACCATCAGCATCGACGTCTGTCATTCGTTCCCACAACCCTGAAGCTCGTTCTGGCCACTGCCCTCTTGTCAGAGTCGGATCAGAACGCTAAATGTCACTCAATTTTCCGCAGACTCCTTACCTTACAACTAATGCCAACCCTATCCCTGGTGCCAGGATCTGACACTTCACCTTCATCATTGATGTCACACTCACTTCACCTTAAACATTAAACTTATTCTTGCCCAAAACCTCACATCAGAGGTGGATCCGAATTCTAACTGCAACCCTATCTCACCCGTACACCTTATCGAACAAATAACACTAACCCTAGATCTGACCCTTGAACCAGAATCTTCACCTTCACCGTTGCTATCAACTATGACTCCCTTAATCCTCTGACTCGATCTCACACTCACACTCAATTCAGAATTTTTCGCAAATTCTGTCCATAACCATATTTTCTGCATAGACCTCTCCTTACAGAAAACCCTAACCCTAGCCCCGGATCCTTAACCTGAATGCTCACCGTCAGCATTGGTGTCACCGATGCCACATCTTGATGATGAAGTCCAAGCTGGCCTTCACCCACACGTCAGAGTAGGATGCTTAATCTAAACATAACCACATCCACCGCATAAACTTTAGACAATTGCCTAACCCTAACCCTAGCACATTCCTGTGACCTGAGCCTCCAAAATCATCATGGACGTCACCCTTGCCTCACTGCGACTCAGTTGGACAGTTGCCCTAAACTTGGAGAAGGACCCTCAGTCTAAACGTACCAATTGCCTGCCCCTACAGCTTTCCAAAGACCTAACCCTAACACTACCCCTGGCTCGGGCTCCTGAGACCTCACCTTGACCATTGACGTCATCCGTGCCTCACTATAAACCTGATCCACCATCTTGCGCACCCTGTCACATCAGACTCAGAAGCTATCTCTATCCGTAAAGAGAATGTTTCTGTATACCAGAGAGAACACAGAATTTTAACCCTGAAACTGATGCCTGGACCTGTATACAGTGTGTCAGCATCGGAGACACCCAGGGATCTCCCAACACGGAAACACAATTTCACAGTCACAGTCACATCAGAGCTAGACCTTAAGTCTTATAATTAACTTATTCTTTCTGTACTAGAGCCCGAACCAGTAATTCTAACCCTAGCCATGACTCTTGGACATGCCCCTTAATCGTAACCATTGGCATCACTCACGCTTCATCGTAATCCTGTACCTCAATCCCGCACTTGCCCTCCCATCAGAGAGAAACCTGAAGCCTTTCCATAACCCTATCCTTCCTGTACACCTTACAGAACAAAACTAAACTTACTCTAGCCCTTGGGACTATACCTGAACCGACACCATCAGCTTCAACATCTGTCATGCCACATCATAAGCCTGAATCTCAAGGTCGCCGTCACCCGCACGTCAGGGACAGATGCGAACTCTAAATGTAACTGCATAATCCTGTCAATCGTACTGAACACCTAACCCTAACCCTAGTGCCAAGCCCTGGACTAGATTTTTCACCCGCAGCAATGATGTCAACTACGACACATCTTAATTCGGAGCTTGAATCTCACACTCGCACTGACATCAGAAGAGAACCCTAGTTCTTTCGGAAACCGTCATTTCCGCACTGATTTTCTCTTACAGATAACCCTAAGCGTATCCCAGGCCCCTTTCACTGAACCGCCACCATCAGCATCGACGTCTGTCATTCCTCCCCATAATCCTGAAGCTCTTTCTGTACGCTGCCCTCATGTCAGAGTCGGATCAGTACTCTAACTGTCACTCAATCTGCAGCATACTCCTTACCTTACAACTAATGCTGACCCTATCCTGGTACCGGGATCTGACACTTCACCTTCATCATTGTTGTGACCCTCACTTCACCTGAAACTTAAACTTATTCTTGCACTCACCCTCACATCAGAGGCGGATCCGAATTCTAACTGCAACCCTACTTCACCCGTACTCCTTATCAAACCCATAACCCTACCCTAGATCTGAACCTTGAATCAGATTATTCACCTTCATCGTTGCTACCCACTATGACACCCTTAATGGTGTGACTCGATCTCACACTCGCCCTCAATTTAGAATTGCACCCTAATTCTGTCCATAACCATATTATCTGCATAAACCTGCATAGACCTTTCCTTACAGAAAACTCTAACCCTAGAACAGGTTCCTTTACCTGCATGCTCACCACCAGCATTGATGTCACCGATGCCATACCTTAATGATGAAGTCCAAACTGGCCTTCACCCACACGTCAGAGTAGGATCCTCTATCTAAACATAACCACATCCACGGCATAAACTAAAACAATTCCCTATCCCTAACCCTAGCTCATACCTGAGGCCTGACCATCCATAATCTCCATGGATGTGACCCTTGCCTCATTGTAAGCCTGCGACTGAATTGGACAGTTGCCCTAACCTTGCAGAAGGAACCTCAGTCTAAACGTACCAATACCCTGCCCCTACGGCTTTCCAAAATCCTAACCCTAACCCTAGCCCTGGCTCGTGGTCCTGACACCTCACCTTGACCATTGACGTCAACCATGCCTCACCGTAAACCTGATCCACCATCTTGAACTCCCTTTCTCATCAGAACTAGAAGCCAACTCTATCCATAAAGCCACTGTCTCTGCATACCAGAGAGAACAAAAAATTTTAACTCTAAAACTGGTGCCTGGACCTACACACAAAGCGTCATTATCACAAACACCCAGGGATCTCCTCAACACGGAAACGCAAATTCACACTCGCACTCACATCAGAGGTAGACCCTAACCCTAATAATTAACTTATCCTTTCTGCACAACAGCCCTAACCTCTATATTCAAAGCCTATCCATGACTCTTGGACCTGCCCCTTCACCATAACCGTTGGCATCACCTGCGCTTCATCGTAATCCGAATCTTCAATCCCGAACGTGCCCTCCCATCGGAGAGAAACTCAAAATTTTTCCATAAACCTATCCTTCTTCTACACCTTACAGAACACAATAAACTTACTCTAGCCCTCGGCATTTTACCTGACCCAAAACCAACAGCCTCAATGTCTGTCTTGCCGCACCATAAGCCTGAAGCTCAAGGTGGCCCTCGCCCTCACTTCAGGGTCAGGTGCAAACTCTAAATGTTACTCCACATTCCTGTAAATCTTACTGAACACCTAACCCTAACCCTAGCGCGAAGCCTTGGACTAGATTCTTCACCTACAACATTGATGTCAACTAAGACACATCTTAACTCGGAGCCTGAATTTCACATTCTCAATCACAACAGAAGAGAAGCCTTATTCTCTCGGTAACAGTCTCTTCCGCAGAGATTTTCTCTTACAGATAGCCCTAACCCTCTCCCAGGACCCTTTCACTGAACCGCTACCATCAGCATCGACGTCTGTCATTCGTTCCCACAACCCTGAAGCTCGTTCTGGCCACTGCCCTCTTGTCAGAGTCGGATCAGAACGCTAAATGTCACTCAATTTTCCGCAGACTCCTTACCTTACAACTAATGCCAACCCTATCCCTGGTGCCAGGATCTGACACTTCACCTTCATCATTGATGTCACACACACTTCACCTTAAACCTTAAACTTATTCTTGCACAAAACCTCACATCAGAGGTGGATCCGAATTCTAACTGCAACCCTATCTCACCCGTACTCCTTATCGAACACATAACACTAACCCTAGATCTGACCCTTGAACCAGAATCTTCACCTTCACCGTTGCTATCAACTATGACTCCCTTAATCCTCTGACTCGATCTCACACTCACACTCAATTCAGAATTTTTCGCAAATTCTGTCCATAACCATATTTTCTGCATAGACCTCTCCTTACAGAAAACCCTAACCCTAGCCCCGGATCCTTAACCTGAATGCTCACCGTCAGCATTGGTGTCACCGATGCCACATCTTGATGATGAAGTCCAAGCTGGCCTTCACCCACACGTCAGAGTAGGATGCTTAATCTAAACATAACCACATCCACCGCATAAACTTTAGACAATTGCCTAACCCTAACCCTAGCACATTCCTGTGACCTGAGCCTCCAAAATCATCATGGACGTCACCCTTGCCTCACTGCGACTCAGTTGGACAGTTGCCCTAAACTTGGAGAAGGACCCTCAGTCTAAACGTACCAATTGCCTGCCCCTACAGCTTTCCAAAGACCTAACCCTAACACTACCCCTGGCTCGGGCTCCTGAGACCTCACCTTGACCATTGACGTCATCCGTGCCTCACTATAAACCTGATCCACCATCTTGCGCACCCTGTCACATCAGACTCAGAAGCTATCTCTATCCGTAAAGAGAATGTTTCTGAATACCAGAGAGAACACAGAATTTTAACCCTGAAACTGATGCCTGGACCTGTATACAGTGTGTCAGCATCGGAGACACCCAGGGATCTCCCAACACGGAAACACAATTTCACAGTCACAGTCACATCAGAGCTAGACCTTAAGTCTTATAATTAACTTATTCTTTCTGTACTAGAGCCCGAACCAGTAATTCTAACCCTAGCCATGACTCTTGGACATGCCCCTTAATCGTAACCATTGGCATCACTCACGCTTCATCGTAATCCTGTACCTCAATCCCGCACTTGCCCTCCCATCAGAGAGAAACCTGAAGCCTTTCCATAACCCTATCCTTCCTGTACACCTTACAGAACAAAACTAAACTTACTCTAGCCCTTGGGACTATACCTGAACCGACACCATCAGCTTCAACATCTGTCATGCCGCACCATAAGCCTGAAACTCAAGGTCGCCGTCACCCGCACGTCAGGGACAGATGCGAACTCTAAATGTAACTGCATAATCCTGTCAATCGTACTGAACACCTAACCCTAACCCTAGTGCCAAGCCCTGGACTAGATTTTTCACCCGCAGCAATGATGTCAACTACGACACATCTTAATTCGGAGCTTGAATCTCACACTCGCACTGACATCAGAAGAGAACCCTAGTTCTTTCGGAAACCGTCATTTCCGCACTGATTTTCTCTTACAGATAACCCTAAGCGTATCCCAGGCCCCTTTCACTGAACCGCCACCATCAGCATCGACGTCTGTCATTCCTCCCCATAATCCTGAAGCTCGTTCTGGACGCTGCCCTCATGTCAGAGTCGGATCAGTACTCTAACTGTCACTCAATCTGCAGCATACTCCTTGCCTTACAACTAATGCTGACCCTATCCCTGGTACCGGGATCTGACACTTCACCTTCATCATTGTTGTGACCCTCACTTCACCTGAAACTTAAACTTATTCTTGCACTCACCCTCACATCAGAGGCGGATCCGAATTCTAACTGCAACCCTACTTCACCCGTACTCCTTATCAAACCCATAACCCTACCCTAGATCTGAACCTTGAATCAGATTATTCACCTTCATCGTTGCTACCCACTATGACACCCTTAATGGTGTGACTCGATCTCACACTCGCCCTCAATTTAGAATTGCACCCTAATTCTGTCCATAACCATATTATCTGCATAAACCTGCATAGACCTTTCCTTACAGAAAACTCTAACCCTGGAACAGGTTCCTTTACCTGCATGCTCACCACCAGCATTGATGTCACCGATGCCATACCTTAATGATGAAGTCCAAACTGGCCTTCACCCACACGTCAGAGTAGGATCCTCTATCTAAACATAACCACATCCACGGCATAAACTAAAACAATTCCCTATCCCTAACCCTAGCACATACCTGTGGCCTGACCATCCATAATCTCCATGGATGTGACCCTTGCATCATTGTAAGCCTGCGACTGAATTGGACAGTTGCCCTAACCTTGCAGAAGGACCCTCAGTCTAAACGTACCAATACCCTGCCCCTACGGCTTTCCAAAATCCTAACCCTTACCCTAGCCCTGGCTCGTGGTCCTGACACCTCACCTTGAACATTGACGTCAACCATGCCTCACCGTAAACCTGATCCACCATCTTGAACTCCCTTTCTCATCAGAACTAGAAGCCAACTCTATCCATAAAGCCACTGTCTCTGCATACCAGAGAGAACAAAAAATTTTAACTCTAAAACTGGTGCCTGGACCTACACACAAAGCGTCATTATCACAAACACCCAGGGATCTCCTCAACACGGAAACGCAAATTCACACTCGCACTCACATCAGAGGTAGACCCTAACCCTAATAATTAACTTATCCTTTCTGCACAACAGCCCTAACCTCTATATTCAAAGCCTATCCATGACTCTTGGACCTGCCCCTTCACCATAACCGTTGGCATCACCTGCGCTTCATCGTAATCCGAATCTTCAATCCCGAACGTGCCCTCCCATCGGAGAGAAACTCGATATTTTTCCATAAACCTATTCTTCTTCTACACCTTACAGAACACAATAAACTTACTCTAGCCCTCGGCATTTTACCTGATCCAAAACCAACAGCCTCAATGTCTGTCTTGCCGCACCATAAGCCTGAAGCTCAAGGTGGCCCTCGCCCTCACTTCAGGGTCAGGTGCAAACTCTAAATGTTACTCCACATTCCTGTAAATCTTACTGAACACCTAACCCTAACCCTAGCGCGAAGCCTTGGACTAGATTCTTCACCTACAACATTGATGTCAACTAAGACACATCTTAACTCGGAGCCTAAATTTCACATTCTCAATCACAACAGAAGAGAACCCTTATTCTCTCGGTAACCGTCTCTTCCGCAGAGATTTTCTCTTACACATAGCCCTAACCCTCTCCCAGGACCCTTTCACTGAACCGCTACCATCAGCATCGACGTCTGTCATTCGTTCCCACAACCCTGAAGCTCGTTCTGGCCACTGCCCTCTTGTCAGAGTCGGATCAGAACGCTAAATGTCACTCAATTTTCCGCAGACTCCTTACCTTACAACTAATGCCAACCCTATCCCTGGTGCCAGGATCTGACACTTCACCTTCATCATTGATGTCACACTCACTTCACCTTAAACCTTAAACTTATTCTTGCACAAAACCTCACATCAGAGGTGGATCCGAATTCTAACTGCAACCCTATCTCACCCGTACTCCTTATCGAACACATAACACTAACCCTAGATCTGACCCTTGAACCAGAATCTTCACCTTCACCGTTGCTATCAACTATGACTCCCTTAATCCTCTGACTCGATCTCACACTCACACTCAATTCAGAATTTTTCGCAAATTCTGTCCATAACCATATTTTCTGCATAGACCTCTCCTTACAGAAAACCGTAACCCTAGACCCGGATCCTTAACCTGAATGCTCACCGTCAGCATCGGTGTCACCGATGCCACATCTTGATGATGAAGTCCAAGCTGGCCTTCACCCACACGTCAGAGTAGGATGCTTAATCTAAACATAACCACATCCACCACATAAACTTTAGACAATTGCCTAACCCTAACCCTAGCACATTCCTGTGACCTGAGCCTCCAAAATCATCATGGACGTCACCCTTGCCTCACTGCGACTCAGTTGGACAGTTGCCCTTAACTTGGAGAAGGACCCTCAGTCTAAACGTACCAATTGCCTGCCCCTACAGCTTTCCAAAGACCTAACCCTAACACTACCCCTGGCTCGGGCTCCTGAGACCTCACCTTGACCATTGACGTCATCCATGCCTAACCATAAACCTGATCCACCATCTTGCGCACCCTGTCACATCAGACTCAGAAGCTATCTCTATCCGTAAAGAGAATGTTTCTGTATACCAGAGAGAACACAGAATTTTAACCCTGCAACTGATGCCTGGACCTGTATACAGTGTGTCAGCATCGGAGACACCCAGGGATCTCCCAACATGGAAACACAATTTCACAGTCACAGTCACATCAGAGCTAGACCTTAAGTCTTATAATTAACTTATTCTTTCTGTACTAGAGCCCGAACCAGTAATTCTAACCCAAGCCATGACTCTTGGACATGCCCCTTAATCGTAACCATTGGCATCACTCACGCTTCATCGTAATCCTTTACCTCAATCCCGCACTTGCCCTCCCATCAGAGAGAAACCTGAAGCCTTTCCATAACCCAATCCTTCCTGTACACCTTACAGAACAAAACTAAACTTACTCTAGCCCTTGGGACTATACCTGTACCGACACCATCAGCTTCAACGTCTGTCATGCCGCACCATAAGCCTGAATCTCAAGGTCGCCATCACCCGCAAGTCAGGGACACATGCGAACTCTAAATGTAACTGCATAATCCTGTCAATCGTACTGAACACCTAACCCTAACCATAGTGCCAAGCCCTGGACTAGATTTTTCACCCGCAGCAATGATGTCAACTACGACACATCTTAATTCGTAGCTTGAATCTCACACTCGCACTGACATCAGAAGAGAACCCTAGTTCTTTCGGAAACCGTCGTTTCCGCACTGATTTTCTCTTACAGATAACCCTAAGTGTATCCCAGGCCCCTTTCACTGAACCGCCACCATCAGCATCGACGTCTGTCATTCCTCCCCATAATCCTGAAGCTCTTTCTGGACGCTGCCCTCATGTCAGAGTCGTATCAGTACTCTAACTGTCACTCAATCTGCAGCATACTCCTTACCTTACAACTAATGCTGACCCTATCCCTGGTACCGGGATCTGACACTTCACCTTCATCATTGTTGTGACCCTCACTTCACCTGAAACTTAAACTTATTCTTGCACTCACCCTCACATCAGAGGCGGATCCGAATTCTAACTGCAACCCTACTTCACCCGTACTCCTTATCAAACCCATAACCCTACCCTAGATCTGAACCTTGAATCAGATTATTCACCTTCATCATTGCTACCCACTATGACACCCTTAATGGTGTGACTCGATCTCACACTCGCCCTCAATTTAGAATTGCACCCTAATTCTGTCCATAACCATAATATCTGCATAAACCTGCATAGACCTTTCCTTACAGAAAACTCTAACCCTAGAACAGGTTCCTTTACCTGCATGCTCACCACCAGCATTGATGTCACCGATGCCATACCTTAATGATGAAGTCCAAACTCGCCTTCACCCACACGTCAGAGTAGGATCCTCTATCTAAACATAACCACATCCACGGCATAAACTAAAACAATTCCCTATCCCTAACCCTAGCTCATACCTGAGGCCTGACCATCCATAATCTCCATGGATGTGACCCTTGCCTCATTGTAAGCCTGCGTCTGAATTGGACAGTTGCCCTAACCTTGCAGAAGGAACCTCAGTCTAAACGTACCAATACCCTGCCCCTACGGCTTTCCAAAATCCTAACCCTAACCCTAGCCCTGGCTCGTGGTCCTGACACCTCACCTTGACCATTGACGTCAACCATGCCTCACCGTAAACCTGATCCACCATCTTGAACTCCCTTTCTCATCAGAACTAGAAGCCAACACTATCCATAAAGCCACGTTCTCTGCATACCAGAGAGAACAAAAAATTTTAACTCTAAAACTGGTGCCTGGACCTACACACAAAGCGTCATTATCACAAACACCCAGGGATCTCCTCAACACGGAAACGCAAATTCACACTCGCACTCACATCAGAGGTAGACCCTAACCCTAATAATTAACTTATCCTTTCTGCACAACAGCCCTAACCTCTATATTCAAAGCCTATCCATGACTCTTGGACCTGCCCCTTCACCATAACCGTTGGCATCACCTGCGCTTCATCGTAATCCGAATCTTCAATCCCGAACGTGCCCTCCCATAGGAGAGAAACTCGAAATTTTTCCATAAACCTATCCTTCTTCTACACCTTACAGAACACAATAAACTTACTCTAGCCCTCGGCATTTTACCTGACCCAAAACCAACAGCCTCAATGTCTGTCTTGCCGCACCATAAGCCTGAAGCTCAAGGTGGCCCTCGCCCTCACTTCAGGGTCAGGTGCAAACTCTAAATGTTACTCCACATTCCTGTAAATCTTACTGAACACCTAACCCTAACCCTAGCGCGAAGCCTTGGACTAGATTCTTCACCTACAACATTGATGTCAACTAAGACACATCTTAACTCGGAGCCTGAATTTCACATTCTCAATCACAACAGAAGAGAAGCCTTATTCTCTCGGTAACCGTCTCTTCCGCAGAGATTTTCTCTTACAGATAGCCCTAACCCTCTCCCAGGACCCTTTCACTGAACCGCTACCATCAGCATCGACGTCTGTCATTCGTTCCCACAACCCTGAAGCTCGTTCTGGCCACTGCCCTCTTGTCAGAGTCGGATCAGAACGCTAAATGTCACTCAATTTTCCGCAGACTCCTTACCTTACAACTAATGCCAACCCTATCCCTGGTGCCAGGATCTGACACTTCACCTTCATCATTGATGTCACACACACTTCACCTTAAACATTAAACTTATTCTTGCCCAAAACCTCACATCAGAGGTGGATCCGAATTCTAACTGCAACCCTATCTCACCCGTACTCCTTATCGAACACATAACACTAACCCTAGATCTGACCCTTGAACCAGAATCTTCACCTTCACCGTTGCTATCAACTATGACTCCCTTAATCCTCTGACTCGATCTCACACTCACACTCAATTCAGAATTTTTCGCAAATTCTGTCCATAACCATATTTTCTGCATAGACCTCTCCTTACAGAAAACCCTAACCCTAGCCCCGGATCCTTAACCTGAATGCTCACCGTCAGCATTGGTGTCACCGATGCCACATCTTGATGATGAAGTCCAAGCTGGCCTTCACCCACACGTCAGAGTAGGATGCTTAATCTAAACATAACCACATCCA
The DNA here is from genome assembly GCF_040802235.1 of Manis javanica. Lineage (NCBI taxonomy): Eukaryota > Metazoa > Chordata > Mammalia > Pholidota > Manidae > Manis > Manis javanica. The sequence goes on along the minus strand of NC_133169.1, from coordinate 35,204,467 downwards.
CCGCATAAACTTTAGACAATTGCCTAACCCTAACCCTAGCACATTCCTGTGACCTGAGCCTCCAAAATCATCATGGACGTCACCCTTGCCTCACTGCGACTCAGTTGGACAGTTGCCCTAAACTTGGAGAAGGACCCTCAGTCTAAACGTACCAATTGCCTGCCCCTACAGCTTTCCAAAGACCTAACCCTAACACTACCCCTGGCTCGGGCTCCTGAGACCTCACCTTGACCATTGACGTCATCCGTGCCTCACTATAAACCTGATCCACCATCTTGCGCACCCTGTCACATCAGACTCAGAAGCTATCTCTATCCGTAAAGAGAATGTTTCTGTATACCAGAGAGAACACAGAATTTTAACCCTGAAACTGATGCCTGGACCTGTATACAGTGTGTCAGCATCGGAGACACCCAGGGATCTCCCAACACGGAAACACAATTTCACAGTCACAGTCACATCAGAGCTAGACCTTAAGTCTTATAATTAACTTATTCTTTCTGTACTAGAGCCCGAACCAGTAATTCTAACCCTAGCCATGACTCTTGGACATGCCCCTTAATCGTAACCATTGGCATCACTCACGCTTCATCGTAATCCTGTACCTCAATCCCGCACTTGCCCTCCCATCAGAGAGAAACCTGAAGCCTTTCCATAACCCTATCCTTCCTGTACACCTTACAGAACAAAACTAAACTTACTCTAGCCCTTGGGACTATACCTGAACCGACACCATCAGCTTCAACATCTGTCATGCCGCACCATAAGCCTGAAACTCAAGGTCGCCGTCACCCGCACGTCAGGGACAGATGCGAACTCTAAATGTAACTGCATAATCCTGTCAATCGTACTGAACACCTAACCCTAACCCTAGTGCCAAGCCCTGGACTAGATTTTTCACCCGCAGCAATGATGTCAACTACGACACATCTTAATTCGGAGCTTGAATCTCACACTCGCACTGACATCAGAAGAGAACCCTAGTTCTTTCGGAAACCGTCATTTCCGCACTGATTTTCTCTTACAGATAACCCTAAGCGTATCCCAGGCCCCTTTCACTGAACCGCCACCATCAGCATCGACGTCTGTCATTCCTCCCCATAATCCTGAAGCTCGTTCTGGACGCTGCCCTCATGTCAGAGTCGGATCAGTACTCTAACTGTCACTCAATCTGCAGCATACTCCTTGCCTTACAACTAATGCTGACCCTATCCCTGGTACCGGGATCTGACACTTCACCTTCATCATTGTTGTGACCCTCACTTCACCTGAAACTTAAACTTATTCTTGCACTCACCCTCACATCAGAGGCGGATCCGAATTCTAATTGCAACCCTACTTCACCCGTACTCCTTATCAAACCCATAACCCTACCCTAGATCTGAACCTTGAATCAGATTATTCACCTTCATCGTTGCTACCCACTATGACACCCTTAATGGTGTGACTCGATCTCACACTCGCCCTCAATTTAGAATTGCACCCTAATTCTGTCCATAACCATATTATCTGCATAAACCTGCATAGACCTTTCCTTACAGAAAACTCTAACCCTGGAACAGGTTCCTTTACCTGCATGCTCACCACCAGCATTGATGTCACCGATGCCATACCTTAATGATGAAGTCCAAACTGGCCTTCACCCACACGTCAGAGTAGGATCCTCTATCTAAACATAACCACATCCACGGCATAAACTAAAACAATTCCCTATCCCTAACCCTAGCACATACCTGTGGCCTGACCATCCATAATCTCCATGGATGTGACCCTTGCATCATTGTAAGCCTGCGACTGAATTGGACAGTTGCCCTAACCTTGCAGAAGGACCCTCAGTCTAAACGTACCAATACCCTGCCCCTACGGCTTTCCAAAATCCTAACCCTAACCCTAGCCCTGGCTCGTGGTCCTGACACCTCACCTTGAACATTGACGTCAACCATGCCTCACCGTAAACCTGATCCACCATCTTGAACTCCCTTTCTCATCAGAACTAGAAGCCAACTCTATCCATAAAGCCACTGTCTCTGCATACCAGAGAGAACAAAAAATTTTAACTCTAAAACTGGTGCCTGGACCTACACACAAAGCGTCATTATCACAAACACCCAGGGATCTCCTCAACACGGAAACGCAAATTCACACTCGCACTCACATCAGAGGTAGACCCTAACCCTAATAATTAACTTATCCTTTCTGCACAACAGCCCTAACCTCTATATTCAAAGCCTATCCATGACTCTTGGACCTGCCCCTTCACCATAACCGTTGGCATCACCTGCGCTTCATCGTAATCCGAATCTTCAATCCCGAACGTGCCCTCCCATCGGAGAGAAACTCGATATTTTTCCATAAACCTATTCTTCTTCTACACCTTACAGAACACAATAAACTTACTCTAGCCCTCGGCATTTTACCTGATCCAAAACCAACAGCCTCAATGTCTGTCTTGCCGCACCATAAGCCTGAAGCATAAGGTGGCCCTCGCCCTCACATCAGGGTCAGGTGCAAACTCTAAATGTTACTCCACATTCCTGTAAATCTTACTGAACACCTAACCCTAACCCTAGCGCGAAGCCTTGGACTAGATTCTTCACCTACAACATTGATGTCAACTAAGACACATCTTAACTCGGAGCCTAAATTTCACATTCTCAATCACAACAGAAGAGAACCCTTATTCTCTCGGTAACCGTCTCTTCCGCAGAGATTTTCTCTTACACATAGCCCTAACCCTCTCCCAGGACCCTTTCACTGAACCGCTACCATCAGCATCGACGTCTGTCATTCGTTCCCACAACCCTGAAGCTCGTTCTGGCCACTGCCCTCTTGTCAGAGTCGGATCAGAACGCTAAATGTCACTCAATTTTCCGCAGACTCCTTACCTTACAACTAATGCCAACCCTATCCCTGGTGCCAGGATCTGACACTTCACCTTCATCATTGATGTCACACTCACTTCACCTTAAACCTTAAACTTATTCTTGCCCAAAACCTCACATCAGAGGTGGATCCGAATTCTAACTGCAACCCTATCTCACCCGTACTCCTTATCGAACACATAACACTAACCCTAGATCTGACCCTTGAACCAGAATCTTCACCTTCACCGTTGCTATCAACTATGACTCCCTTAATCCTCTGACTCGATCTCACACTCACACTCAATTCAGAATTTTTCGCAAATTCTGTCCATAACCATATTTTCTGCATAGACCTCTCCTTACAGAAAACCGTAACCCTAGACCCGGATCCTTAACCTGAATGCTCACCGTCAGCATCGGTGTCACCGATGCCACATCTTGATGATGAAGTCCAAGCTGGCCTTCACCCACACGTCAGAGTAGGATGCTTAATCTAAACATAACCACATCCACCACATAAACTTTAGACAATTGCCTAACCCTAACCCTAGCACATTCCTGTGACCTGAGCCTCCAAAATCATCATGGACGTCACCCTTGCCTCACTGCGACTCAGTTGGACAGTTGCCCTTAACTTGGAGAAGGACCCTCAGTCTAAACGTACCAATTGCCTGCCCCTACAGCTTTCCAAAGACCTAACCCTAACACTACCCCTGGCTCGGGCTCCTGAGACCTCACCTTGACCATTGACGTCATCCATGCCTAACCATAAACCTGATCCACCATCTTGCGCACCCTGTCACATCAGACTCAGAAGCTATCTCTATCCGTAAAGAGAATGTTTCTGTATACCAGAGAGAACACA